>NW_019266149.1:46660-70175 GCF_002742605.1 Olea europaea var. sylvestris
CTAATGAGTATGCCAATAAGTTTTTTCAGATTGTCACGATTAGTTGTGGAAATCATGAAATCTCGTTATCTAGCGTAGGTTGTGCTGCGTACTAATCTATGTGACATTTGGGGTGCCTACGATTGGTTAAATTTTCACAATGCATGACAATAAAGAAAGGCTTTCTTGGCAAATGTACAAGTTATTGTTTTTAAAAATTACAGAAATATCTTGGAAAATTAAGAAATATTGTTTGCAACACCCTTACCTGGATGTTCGCCTTGAGCAAAGACTACAAGGAACACAAATGAGGACGAAAAGAACGATAAATTTTCTCGTATTTGTATGGAATATATATACTTCTTTAAGTGTTTTGATTACTCTTTCGTAGTGAAATGTTTTGTTCAAAATTATTTTGAACTCATTAAATGAGTATTCATTTTATGCTAATTTAATTTATGGATGTCACATGTTCCTTCTTGTAAGATCGCAAAAAAATTTAATTTCTTTGATTTTCTGAAGTTATGAAATTTCATTCACTAGAGTACTATAACTAATGAGATTCTCAATATTTTCTTTTGGATTGTCATAGTCAGTAGTAGGAATCATGGAATTTTATTTGGCACCCATTTTTTTTAAATTCATTTTTCTTCAAATTTAATTTCAACCACATATTTCATGAGATTTATAACTTTTATCAACTTTTCAACTATACAATTCATCAACTTTTATCAAAATTAAAAGTCGTATTTTTATGTTAAGTAGACGAAAAATTATTGTTACCTAACTTAAGTGGTGCTACGCATTCAATAGAGAATTTAGTGTGGGACCCAAATTAAAAGTTCCTCTAAATATTTAAGCTCCTTAATATTCATCGCCAACCTTTTATGTTAATTTTGCCTCCATCTACCATCCTAGTTCCGTCCCTATAAGCACTAGTTTACGTGAATACCTACAATTGGTTAAAATCCGACAATGCATGACAATTAAGAAAGTCATTCTTGGCTTGTACAAGAATGAATTTTCATAAATCATGGCAACATAATTTATCTTGAAAAAGGGTTTTCCATTTATGCAATAAATTTTGAATTCACTTTTTGTGTGTGTAGATAGTGACTAGTGTGGGTGTTAAAACTTGATCACTTGTAGCCTTTTCAATTCTTTTTTATCTTTATTATTCCTAAATTCATTGACCAACGAAATGCGTATTTGAAAATTCGCTCCTTTCATTGTCCTTTGAACCATGCTATATTGCTAGAAAATGATTGACATACAACCTGATCGATACTCACAATGAGGGCCCACTTTTTTTCGACTTTTTATTCACACGTACCTCACGCACATGTAAGAAGATATTAACTAAGATGGCAAAAAAATTCTGGCAAACGTCCCATATGAATATTGTTTACGCCATATATAGAAAGTAGTGTTGTGGAAAAGAAACTTCTCCCTTAGAAGAAATTATTCTCAATTTCAGTTGTGAAAATTATTATAAAATAATAATAATAAATTACTTGTTTATTTTTCTCTTACTAAGAAAACATTTTTTTTTAAACGATTTATTTGTGCTTCATTTAAATTCTGAATGTACCATGTACAATCCAATACACCGTATACTGGAAAATAGATAAATTTTATATTATGTTTAAACAGATTCGGACGTCGTGAAATTACAGTATCAAGAATAAAACTCTAGAAAAAACAAATAAAGAAAAAAAAATTATGTGACTACTATAAAACGGATATGACTATAATGTATTATTCTATTTGAATCTCGAGATTTTTTTTTATTTTTTATTTTTTAACAAATATGAAAATAGTTTCAGAATCAATCAAACGAACAACCCTATAATTTGCTAAGTAATTTTGTTACGAGAGATTTGTACTTATCCATGAAGATAATTAACTCATCTGTTCAATTAAACTGAATTATCATCCAAATTGGATGAAGACTCCTAACAAATTATAAAGCCACATACTGTAACCTTTTACAGTCATTAATTCTTCTTCATTGTATATTTATTCTCTCCTTCTTCACGTGAGTATGAGTTTCCTTTGTTCATCTATATTTTTTCTGTAAATTCATGCAAGTTTTTATATTTTCTATACACTAACTCTTAACTATTTCAATTATCTCTTCAAGTTTTGTATTTCTTAATTTACAATCTTATTTTTTCAGAGGGCAAACAAGTTTCGAAGGAATGTTTTCTCGTTATTCAGCCCCCATATTGGGACTTCTGCTCTTGTGTGCATCAGCATGTGGACAAGACTCGAAGTTGAACATGCTGTACAAGGATCCAAACCAGCCCATCAATACTCGCATAAAGGTTCTCATGGACCAAATGACCCTCACGGAGAAAATCGGCCAGATGGCACAGATTGATCGACGCGCAGCTACAGCTGAGATCATGAGAGATTTCTCCATCGGCAGTGTCCTAAGCGGTGGCGGTAGCGTGCCACGTAAACACGCTGCCCCCGAGGAGTGGGTGGATATGGTGAATGGATTTCAGACAGGTTCTTTATCTAGCAGACTTGGGATTCCTATGATTTATGGGATTGATGCTGTTCATGGACACAACAATGTTTACAAGGCTACCGTATTTCCTCACAATATTGGCCTAGGAGCAACAAGGTCAGTACTATATTCTTGTCAATCCTTAAATTGTATGGTGTTTTAATAATTCTGTTTTTTCCATCATATAGAGATAAAGATCTTGTGAAGAGGATTGGTGCTGCAACTGCCCTTGAAGCCAGGGCTACTGGCATTCCCTATGTCTTCGCTCCATGCATTGCGGTATACAATATTCCTCGTACAATTTTATGAAAATCTTAATTTTCACAAACTAAACTGTGTTCAATTTCTACATTTAATAGGTATGCAGAGATCCAAGATGGGGAAGGTGTTATGAAAGTTACAGTGAAGACCCTAAAGTTGTTCAAGAAATGACCGAAATCATTTCTGGTTTACAAGGAGACATCCCTGCTAATTCAACAAAGGGCGTTCCATATGTTGGTGGAAAGTAAGTACTCAAATGCAATGAAGTAGATGTAAGAATTGTACATCCATCACAATCGAATATTATTCAGTGCACCAAACATGCAATAAGAATGCATAATTGACAATGTTTGTAATGTCCCTAATTTGATTCTTTTTCATGGATATGTGAAAAAGTACTAAGGTTGCGGCTTGTGCAAAACACTATGTTGGAGACGGTGGGACTACAAAAGGAATCAATATAAACAACACGGTGACTAATTGGCATGGATTGCTAAGCATTCATATGCCACCATACTACAATTCAATCATCAAGGGTGTGTCAACTATCATGGTATCCTATTCGAGTCTAAATGGAGTCAAAATGCATGCAAATCGTCAACTTGTCACCAAATTCCTCAAAGGCACTTTAAAATTCAGGGTATAGATTCAAATATTTCTCAATTTATTAGAAGAAAACATATTGAAATATCCCTCAATAACAATTATTCGAATTTGCTACAACTTCTAGGGATTTGTCATCTCAGATTGGCAAGGAATTGACAAAATCACCTATCCACAACATGCCAATTATACGTACTCCATTCTAACCGGGATTAGAGCTGGCATTGACATGGTAAGTTAGATACTTCTGATTGTTCAAAATGCGTGCATCAAATGCTAACACGATGTTTACTCTGTTAAAATTTTCAGGTTATGGTTCCTCTCAACCATACAGAATTCATTGATATTTTAACCTCCTTGGTGAACAACAACTTTATTCCAGTAAGCCGGATTGATGATGCTGTCAGAAGAATATTGAGAGTCAAATTCAGCATGGGCCTCTTTGAGAATCCAATAGCTGATCATAGTTTTGTCGATCAACTTGGAAGCCAGGTCAGTTCAAATAAAACGAAGCTAAAATCTTATTCAAGTACACAACGGAAATATAATTTTGTTCCTTGAACAGGCTCACAGAGATTTGGCAAGAGAGGCTGTGAGGAAATCACTTGTACTATTGAAGAATGGAGAAAATGCTGATAGCCCTGTACTTCCACTACCCAAAAAAGCATCCAAAATCTTAGTTGCTGGAAGCCATGCTAACAATCTAGGATTTCAATGTGGTGGTTGGACAATAACATGGCAAGGACAAGGTGGCAACAACCACACTGCTGGAACCACAATCTTTAACGGGATCTCGACTGCAGTTCATCCAAGTACAGAAATCTCCTACGGTGAAAGCCCGGATGAGGATTTTGTAAAATCCAATAACTTTTCCTATGCCGTGGTTGTGGTAGGAGAACCTCCCTATGCTGAATCTGAAGGTGACAATTCAAACCTTACCATTCCTCAACAAGGTTTGGACACAATTAAGAATGTTTGTGGCAGCGTCAAGTGTGTGGTTGTTCTTGTATCCGGTCGACCTTTGGTGATTCAGCCCTACCTTAACTCTATCGATGCATTAGTGGCTGCGTAACTTTTCCTATGCCGTGGTTGTGGTTGGAGAACCTCCCTATGCTGAATCTGAAGGTGACAATTCAAACCTTACCATTCCTCAACAAGGTTTGGACACGATTAAGAATGTTTGTGGCAGCGTCAAGTGTGTGGTTGTTCTTGTATCCGGTCGACCTTTGGTGATTCAACCCTACCTTAACTCCATCGATGCATTAGTGGCTGCTTGGCTACCGGGAACAGAAGGCAACGGGGTGGCTGATGTCCTCTTCGGGGACTATGGGTTCACCGGGAAGTTGTCAAGAACTTGGTTCAAGACTATAGATCAGCTCCCCATGAATGTTGGTGATTCACACTATGATCCACTCTTCCCCTTTGGTTATGGATTGACCACAGAACCAGTCACATCAAGTTAGATTGATTTTCTTTTAGTTGGTAGAGTTTGTTTAGCATCTTTTTGCTTTTAGAATTTTTATTTTTTATTTTCAAAATTTCCCTGGCTATTGGAGATATTTGGCAACTTAATCTAATGTGGGGATTTTTTCTTTTTCATTCTGTGATCTTTTGTTATGTTATGATCAATAACTCTCTTTTGTGTTTTTCATACAATTGACTGCACAATTAAATCTACAAGTTCTTAATGAAGAACTAAAAGCGTGTAACAGAGAAAATTACATAAACCTTTGAACTTATAGAGTAACACAAGTCTATCTTGAGAATTTATTATTATTATTATTATTATTATTATTATTATTATTATTATTATTATTATTATTATTATTTTTGAATAATCCATTCCAATTTTAAAAGTAAAGAACAATATTTGGCTTTTTTTATTCACGCAGGTCCCATTCGCATGCGAATGTATGTCAATCAAAGTGTCAAATATTTTCTGACAACAGAGCTTAATTCTAAAACTTTTGGTTACCACTCGTGACAGATTTTGCAAGCAGGGATCCGAAAACTTTTGCATATTTTAAATCCTATAAAATAATCCAAAAAATACACCTAAGTTGGCGCAATGTATTCATATTCAGAGTTTTGAACTCTTTTAAATAAGTTTCTAGTAAGACAATTTGTTCAAATTTGTTTATTCTCTAAAATAGAAAATTCGTTTTTGAAAAAATATATTATTGAGATAATATCATGGGCTTTGTCCGCCCCCCTGACCGAACCCCACCAATAGGTGGGGGTGTCCGATTCTTTTTTTGCTTGGTACCCACCCCTATGGGTGGAGTTCAGTTAGGGGGCCTATCAAACACTCTGTTTTTCTAGCAAAATTCTAAAATTATTGTGCAAAAAATAGGGAAATTAAAAGATAACTACTTTAATGAAAGATAATGTCCTATAAAAAATAAGAAAGAAAAGAACATTGTGTATCTATAATTTACATAAATTACTCAAAATTTAAATCTCGTTATAAGAAATTGGATTTGGGTACATCAAAAGTGCCCCAATCACAGCATGTTATGCTTTTGCCATGATGGAATAAGTGCAAATCACATTTAATGATCATTTCGACCATCACATCATCATTTCGAACAAATTTGTTAAAGTGATGGATGATTATTCAATCACAATAATTCTATCCCCACCCTTAGAGATGAATTCAAATCGAATTTAAGCCATAACTTTTAACTCAAATCATTGCGCATTCTCGAAATGCTCTGTAACATCATATTCTTTATGCAACTATATTTGGCTTCAAGATACTCAAAATACGAGATTCACGATACAGATAGAGATAGCTTTGTGGTCAACTTCTATTCTGCTTGTTGGAAGGTTCGTTTGGATCTCTTCCCAAGTCATTCCACTCAATATCCGAGAAATGATAGGCTTTTGGCGCCCGCAAAGATAGCGAATAATGCAACGGATGATCATGATTTCAATCTATGCGGCTATCTTAGGGAATTAACGTTGTTACACGTTACTTGATCAGAAACAATAATTCATTTTCAAGCTATACCGACAATAAGTATCATTATCTCTTATTAGATAGACAAACCATATCTATTATCATGAAATTCACATTTTCTTATGTACTTCTAAAAGCTTGGTCTTACTCCAGCCTTCTCCTTTTCGGTCCTATTCAAAAGAGAATTCAGTACTTTTTGTTTGTAAATAACTGAACTTGTTGTTCATTAAAATAATTTGAATCGACTTGAGTAAAAAAATTGGCTCATTTTGAAAATCAAATTATTAAATTCCAACAAAATTTCTTATTCTCATATTTGTCATTCCTAATCTAAATTCCGAATCTTCGTCTTGGAAGTTGAAAAGCTTCTTGAAATTTTTCATCTCGAATCATATTAAGCCCCCGTTTGAGCCTCATTATTTCTCATTAAATTAAATTTTTCACTCTTCTACTTTTAACCACACAATTTTCAATAAAATAATATTACACGTAAATCAAAAATTTTTCAATCACTCATTTTTCAAAAAATTACTATTAATCTCATTTTAATCTATCAATAATGGGGCTCAAACGGTCCCTAAATAAAAACCACCTAATCCAAAAAAATCCTAATTTGTATATCTATGTAGAGTAGAACAGAGAAAGAAAGACTCCTTACATGGTATTCCACGCTGAGCACAACATCCTTACACACTCATTTCACATGTTAGGCGTAGCTAGTGTAATCGACGGCTAGGAAAATGCCTTTAACGCTATCCCATTTCCCTTCCTTTTCCAAATATTTTTACGGATACACTTTTTTTATATACTCGGGAGTGGGTGCAGGGAGGACGATTTTACAATGCACTTTTCTTTTATACCACGCACAACATCCTTACGCACCCATCAAACTTTTAATAAAGTTTCTTCTTAGACCGTCAACTAAGCCCCTATTAGAATTTCTAAGAGGTCAGGGGAGAACTCCTTTTTTCCAAAATTATTTTCCAATTTTATTTCCAATTTTAAATTAGTAAAACTTTAAAAGCATCGTTACCTTATTTGTTTTCTATTGAGTATGCGATTCATGCAACGTCTCCTTTTGAATTATGAATTCTATTTTTTCTGTAACAAATAATAATATTCAGTTATACATATAAATATGAAAAAAAAATTCGATATTTTATCCAAAAACGTGGGTTATAAGATAATGTCGGAACACGTTGCTTGACTATGGAAATTGTTTGGGTTTTAGTTTCTCAGACTCTCGTTTTAAATCAACTTTAAATTACTTATTTTTCCAAATATAATTTTCTAGTAGGCTGATTTATTATATATATTTTTCTTTTTGTGCCTTTGATTTCAAAGATTTACCGTATATTTGTTTGATTTTTAATTATTTTCACTTAATTTTAAACTATTTATTTTTCGAATATAATTTTTTAAAGAATAAGTTCTTTTAAATACTTTCAATGTTCAAACATGTTCGAATGACGTAAAAATTACAGTATGAAGAACAAATTTTCAGAAAAAATAAAAAAGTAAAATTGTGTGTGAGTGATGCAAATTACATATGAAATTAATTGAGCAACGAATACTATTTAATTTAAACTGAATTATAATCCTAATTGAATAAGCAGTCCTAATCAAATCTGAAGCCATGCAAAAATCGTATTTGTGTAAGAACACCAACGCCTCATCGAATTTGAAGCCATTCTAATATCCTAATTGTGTAAGAACACTAACACCTTGCATGTCTATATAAACCCACGTAATATTACCATAGAGTTTGTTTAGCATCTTTTTGCTTTTAGAATTTTCTTTTTCTTTTTTTTCAAATTTTCCCTGGCTATTAGAGATATTTGGCAAATTAATCTAATGTAGGGGTTTTTTCTTTTTCATTCTGTGATCTTTTGTTATGTTATGATCAATAACTTTCTTTTGTGTATTTCATACAATTGACTGCACAATTAAATCTACAAGTTCTTAATGAAGAACTAAAAGCATGTAACAGAGAAAATTACATAAACCTTTGAACTTATGGAGTAACACAAGTCTACCTTGAGAATTTAGTTATTATTATTATTATTATTATTAATTTTTTTTTTTTGAATAATCCATTCCGATTTTAAAAGTAAAGAACAATAAAATTACATCTTATATGTTAACTTTATGATCGCTCTATCTCCTTATTTATGAATAAAGTCTGCTCACTAACCTCATAGGATTGATTGCCCTACTTCTTTATTCTTTATTGTATTGGGTAGATGGATACATAGGATTACTAGACACTCTAACTTTCTCTAAAACTTACAATCATGCTATGCTTCTAGTGAGGGTTTCAAATCGAAACCCTCCCTAACAACACACTCGCAATAGTGGAAGCACGTTTTTTGGCATTTTTTATTCACGCAAGTTCCATGCGCATGTGAATGTATGTCAACCAAAGTGTCAAATATTTTCTGGCAACAGAGCTTAATTCTAAAACTTATGGTTACTCTAAAACTTTTGGTTACCACTCGTGACAGATTTTGCAAGCAGGGATCCGAAAACTTTTGCATATTTTAAATACTATAAAATAATCCAAAAAATACACCTAAGTTGGCGCAATGTATTCATATTCAGAGTTTTCAAATAAGTTTCAGTAAGACAATTTGTTCAAATTTGTTTATTCTCTAAAATAGAAAATTCGCTTTTGACAAAATATATTATTGAGATAAAATCATGGGCTTTGCTAAAAAAACAGGGGGGCAGACAGCCCCCCTGACCGAACCCCACCAATAGGTGGGGGTGTCCCATTTTTTTGCTTGGGACCCACCCCCATGGGTGGGGTTCAGTCAAGGGGGCTATCAAACACTCTTGTTTTTTTAGCAAAATTCTAAAATTATTGCGCAAAAAATGGGGAAATTAAAAGATAACTACTTTAATGAAAGATAATGTCCTATAAAAAATAAGAAAGAAAAGAACAATGTGTATCTATAATTTACATAAATTACTCAAAATTTACATCTCGTTATAAGAAATTGGATTTGGGTACATCAAAAGTGCCCCAATCACAGCATGTTATGCTTTTGCCATGATGGAATAAGTGCAAATCACATTTAATGATCATTTCGACCATCACATCATCATTTCGAACAAATTTGTTCAAGTGATGGATGATTATTCAATCACAATAATTCTATCCCCACCCTTAGAGATGAATTCAAATCGAATTTAAGCCATAACTTTTAACTCAAATCATTGCGCATTCTTGAAATGCTCTGTAACATCATATTCTTTATGCAACTATATTTGGCTTAAAGATCCTCAAAATACGAGATTCACGATATAGATAGAGATAGCTTTGTGGTCAACTTCTATTCTGCTTGTTGGAAGGTTCGTTTGGATCTCTTCCCAATTCATTCCACTCAATATCCGAGAAATGATAGGCTTTTGGCAGCCGCAAAGATAGCGAATAATGCAACGGATGATCATGATTTCAATCTATGCGGCTATCTTAGGGAGTTAACGTTGTTACACGTCACTTGATCAGAAACAATAATTCATTTTCGAGCTATACAGACAATAAGTATCATTATTTCTTATCATGAAATTCACATTTTCTTATGTACTTCTAAAAGCTTGGTCTTACTCCAGCCTTCCTTCTCCTTTTCGGACCTATTCAAAAGAGAATTCAGTACTTTTTGTTCGTAAATAACTGAACTTGTTGTTCATTAAAATAATCTGAATCAACTCGAGTAAAAAAATTGACTCATTTTGAAAATCAAATTATTAAATTCCAACAAAATCTCTTATTCTCATATTTGTCATTCCTAATCTTAATTCTGAATCTTCTTCTTGGAAGTTGAAAAGCTTCTTGAAATTTTTCATCTCGAATCATATTAAATAAAAACCACCTAATCCAAGAAAATCCTAATTTGTATATCTATGTAGAGTAGAACAAAGAAAGAAAGACTCCTTACATGGTATTCCACGCTGAGCACAACATCCTTACACACTCATTTCACATGTTAGGTGTAGCTAGTGTATTCGACGGCTAGGAAAATGCCTTTAACGCTATCCCATTTCCCTTCCTTTTCCAAATATTTTTATGAATACACTTTTTTTATATACTCGGGAGTGGGTACAGGGAGGACGATTTTACAATGCACTTTTCTTTTATACCACGCACAACATCCTTACGCACCCATCAAACTTTTAATAAAGTTTCTTCTTAGACCGTCAACTAAGCCCCTGTTTTCTAATGAAAATTCTAAGAGGTCAGGGGAGAACTCCTTTGAGACTCATAAATTAATATATTTACTTTAGCCAATTTTTAAATGGACGAAATTGAATGCCGTTATTCAGGAATAATTACTGAATCCATGGTGAATACACAAAATAATCCTCCTTAACATCATGCAAACATATCCATGATCACAATCCAATTGAAATCAACCATTTATAATATATTAATAAATAATTATAAATTTACTAGAACGAGAGAAAACATATACGATGAATGACGATGACGATGAAGTCAAATTTCTCAAACAATAAATTTTAATGAAATAGTCGCCACTCCATATTATGATGTCTTTTGCTCGAAAATAGCTCAATTTTATATCATGTTTCATTCAAAATTTAAATTAGTAAAACTTTAAAAGCAACGTTACCTTATTTGTTTTCTATTGAGGGTGCGATTCATGCAACGTCTCCTTTTGAATTATGAATTCTATTTTTCTGTAACAAATAATATTATTCAGTTATACATATAAATATGAAAAAAAAAATTCGATATTTTATCCGAAAACGTGGGTTATAAGATAATGTCGGAACACGTTGCTTGACTATGGAAATTGTTTGGGTTTTAGTTTCTCAGACTCTCGTGTTTAAATCAACTTTAAATTACTTATTTTTCCAAATATAATTTTCTAGTAGGCTGATTTATTATATAATTTTTCTTTTTGTGCCTTTGATTTCAAAGAGTTACCGTATCTTTGTTTGATTTTTAATTATTTTGACTTAATTTTAAATTATTTATTTTTCGAATATAATTTTTTAAAGAATAAGTTCTTTTAAATACTTTCAATGTTCAAACATGTTCGAATGACGTAAAAATTACAGTATGAAGAACAAATTTTCAGAAAAAATAAAAAAAAGTAAAATTGTGTGTGAGTGATACAAATTACATATGAAATTAAACTGAATTATAATCCTAATTGAATAAGCAGTCCTAATCAAATCTGAAGCCATGCAGACATCCTATTTGTGTAAGAACACCAACGCCTTATCGAATTTGAAGCCATTCTAATATCCTAATTGTGTAAGAACACTAACACCTTGCATGTCTATATAAACCCACGTAATATTACCTTTTACATATTCGTTAATTCTTCCTGGTTAAGACACTTCTTCTCTCCTTCTCAACGTCAGTTCCTTTGTTCTTCTTCTGTATTTTTCTCAAAATTCATGCATGTTTTTCAGTTTCTACACGCTTCGTGTCACTTATTCTAAAAAGTTCTGTGTTTATTATTAACTCTATCTTAAACTTTTCAGAAAGTAAACAAGTTTCGAAGCAATGTGTTCAAGGTATTTAGTCCCAGTATTGGGACTTCTGCTCTTATGTGCATCAGCATCAGCATGGGGACAAGACTCAAAGTTGAACGTGCTGTACAAGGATCCAAACCAGCCCATCAATACTCGCATAAAGGTTCTCATGGACCAAATGACCCTGGCTGAGAAAATCGGCCAGATGGCGCAGATTGATCGCCGTGCTGCCACACCAGAGATCATGAGAGATTACTCCATCGGCAGCCTTCTAAGCGGTGGTGGAAGCGTGCCACGTGAACAGGCCACAGCCGAGGAGTGGATGGATATGGTGGATGGATTTCAGAATGGTTCTTTGTCTAGTAGACTTGGGATTCCTATGATTTATGGGATTGATGCTGTTCATGGCCACAATAATGTTTACAAGGCTACCATATTTCCCCACAATGTTGGCCTTGGAGCAACTAGGTCAGTACTATAATCTTGTACTGAATTGAGTCGTGCAATAACATATTTACATGTCTTTTTTTCTCTCTCGTCATTATGCAGAGATAAAGACCTTGTGAAGAGGATTGGTGCTGCAACTGCCCTTGAAGCCAGAGCTACTGGCATTCCTTATGTCTTTGCTCCATGCGTTGCGGTATACAATAATCCTCGTACAATTTTATGAAAACCTTAATTTTTACAAACTAAACTATGTTCAATTCTACAATTAATAGGTATGCAGAGATCCAAGGTGGGGAAGGTGTTATGAGAGTTATAGTGAGGACCCTAAAATTGTACAAGATATGACAGAAATCATTCCTGGTTTACAAGGAGATATCCCACCCAATTCACCAAAGGGTGTTCCTTATGTTGGTGGAAAGTAAGTATACTTTTTAAGTAATTCGCACTCGTGCCAACCAAGTCCACAACATTTTATAATCAACGAATTGACTAAATTCCTCTAATGTGATTTGTTTTCTTGTGAAATAGTACTAAGGTTGCAGCTTGTGCCAAACACTACGTTGGAGACGGTGGGACTACAAAAGGAATCAATATGAACAACACGATGACTAACTGGCATGGATTGCTAAGCATTCATATGCCACCATACTACAATTCTATTATCAAGGGTGTGTCAACTGTTATGGTATCCTATTCGAGTCTAAATGGAGTGAAAATGCATGCAAATCGTCAACTCGTCACCAAATTCCTCAAAGGCATTTTGAAATTCAGGGTATAGCTTCAAATAATTCAGTAAAATAGTGGGTAATTTATTAGAGCAAAACATACTGATAGATCCCCCACTAATAAATTTTCGAATTTGCTACAATTTATAGGGATTTGTCATCTCAGATTGGCAAGGAATAGACAAAATCACATATCCACAACATACCAATTATACATATTCTGTTCTAACAGGGATTAACGCTGGCATTGACATGGTAAGTTAGATTCTTGTGATTGCTCAGAGCCCTTGCATCAAATGCTAACACAAAGTTCTCCCTGTTGACATGTTCAGATTATGGTTCCTCTCAACCATACAGAATTCATTGATACTTTAACCTCCTTGGTGAAAAACAACTTCATTCCAATGAGCCGGATTGATGATGCCGTCAGAAGAATATTGAGGGTAAAATTCAGAATGGGCCTCTTTGAGAATCCCATGGCTGATCATAGTTTAGTCGATCAACTTGGAAGCCAGGTTAGTAAAAAAATTAAATAAAAAAAGTTAAAATCTAATTCATTGTATAGTCAAGTCTTGCAAGCATACAATTAAAATATAATTTGTTCCTTGAACAGGCTCACAGAGATTTGGCAAGGGAGGCCGTGAGGAAATCACTTGTACTATTGAAGAATGGAGAAAATGCTGATAGCCCGGTACTTCCACTACCCAAAAAGGCATCCAAAATCTTAGTTGCTGGAAGCCACGCTAACAATCTTGGATTGCAATGTGGTGGTTGGACAATAACTTGGCAAGGACAAGGTGGCAATAACTACACTGCCGGAACCACAATCTTTAACGGGATCTCGGCTGCAGTTCATCCAAGTACAGAAATCTCCTACAGTGAAAGCCCGGACAAGAATTTTGTAAAATCCAACTTCTCCCACGCCGTGGTTGTAGTAGGAGAACCTCCTTATGCTGAATCTGCAGGTGACAATTCAAACCTTACCATTCCTCAACAAGGTTTGGACACAATTAAGAATGTTTGTGGCAGCATCAAGTGTGTGGTTGTTCTTGTATCCGGTCGACCTTTGGTGATTCAGCCCTACCTTAACTCTATCGATGCATTAGTGGCTGCTTGGCTACCGGGAACAGAAGGCAATGGGGTGGCTGATGTCCTCTTCGGGGACTACGGGTTCAGCGGGAAGTTGTCAAGAACTTGGTTCAAGACTGTAGATCAGCTCCCCATGAATGTTGGTGATTCACACTATGATCCACTCTTCCCCTTTGGTTATGGACTCACCACAAAACCAATTACAAGAAGTTAGATTGATTTTCTTTTAGTTGATAGAGTTAGTTTAGCACCTTTTTCTTTTGACTAATAGAATTTGTTTAGCATCTTTTTCTTTTAGAATTTATTTTTTACAAATTTTTAGTAACTATTAGAGAAATTTGGCAGCTTAATCTATTGTTAGTTCTCATTGATTTTGTGTTCTGCTGCTATATTATATTATTATCAATTACTTTCTTTTGTTTTCCATACAATTTACTTCAAAATAAATGTCCAAAATTTAAGCTTTCTTCAAAGTAAATAAACAGCGTATAACAAATCATAATTTTGGTTATTATTATTATTATTATTATTTTGGCTCAAAATTCAGAAGTGCCCTAACAACAGCATGTTAGGCTTTTGCCATGATGGAATAAGTGCAAGTATTAACATTATATATAAATTAGGCCACAGGATGAACATTTAAATTAATTAGCTAGGGAATGCTTTCCAAGATGCTTGGAAAGAACTCATTTAAAACAAAATTCTGTAAATATTGTACGCTAACCTTTTAATATTTATTATACACAAGCAGATTTCTAGAAAAGAGTTAACACCTGAAGAGAAGTAACATCCTTGTAGTTCTAAGAAAGAAATACTTGTCAACAGAACGTCAGCATCTGATTCATCAACACTGTACATGGGCATTGAGAAAAAAATTTAAAGATTAAAATCAACCTCCGGAAGTACCTACTAATAATGTTTACAAAGGATTTACACATCCCACAAAGATCTCATAATGGTCATGTTCTGTCCTCGTGAAGGCTTTCCATTGTCGCTGCATATCCACACATTGAATTCAAGATTTAGTTAAACCGTGTGTAAGGAGCTATAAAGGTGAACGAGTTTTTATCCAAAATAAATGCATTAACAGAAGTCTAACCTCATTCAAACGTTGTGCGACTGATCCTCCTCAATAAATTGCAAAGCTTCTTCCTTGGTGGAAACATAAACATGGCTAACTCTATTTTTATGTGAGACGCTATATATCTTGTCAGCCACCTTAACTAACTCCGGGCGAAATGTCGTGGTTATGAACTGGGTGCTAGCCGTGTCTGCCTGACGACGAACCATATCTAATGGCAAGTAATGTTAAGGATCCATAGCTGCACACAACAAAGATAATAGCACAGAAACCATGTTTAAGCTAGGAAATGAGCTCGCAGCTATTTGGCCAGCTAAAACATGTCCCCTTTCTAAGAGATTAAACTTTTAGATGTGGTAGTTCAACAAAGTAAATGTCTTATAACTCAAACATTATTGAATTCTCTTGTTGCCTAATAATTATCCAAATTCAGGAATCCAGGACTTGCAGCAACAGTATCCCTGTCAAGAAAGTCTTTCCATGTGGATCCAGGCAGATACAATTTGACATATTTGTTTAAAAAGCATATATATTGATATGAGAAAATAAAGGTGAATTTAAAATAGAACACCCATGTCATTAATGACAGGCAACAACGTGGCTGACTGTGAAAGGTTGTGCTCATTGTCTAGCCCTAAAAAGAAACTCTTATTGTCCTACCTTATTCTTCAGGGATTATAAATTCTATGGTTGCAAAGGCATCACATCTTCATGGGCCTCATTTATGAATAGTTTATAAGATCAGCTTTAATAGCTGTAAAAAAACGTTTATTCAACTTATTTAAAACAGAGACAACACGATCTTATTCAAAATGTAGTGAGAAAAGCACACAAGTGGTGGGTATTTAACATGTGTGGAGTGAAAACAGAATTTTAATTCATCGGTATCATTAGCAGGGAAAAGAAAGGGAAAAAAATCATGACAGCTTTCTTTCACCAAAAAATTGAAAACATAAAGAACCGGCCAAAGTTAGGATACTTCCCACAGCAGTTCTGTACTGAGGATCCAGAGCAGCATCTATCTCATCAAAAAGATAAAATGGGGCAGGGTCACATCGCTGAATGGCAAAGATTAGTGCCAGTGCCACTACAGTTTTCTGACCCCCGGACAATTGTTTCATCGACTGTGTCTCTCCTTGCCCAGTAAAAGAAACCTACCACAAGAAGCACGAGTCAAAGAAATTACTAGACTTAGAACTAAAAACTACTTGTGCAACTACACTTTCCAAATGATTGCTATAATGTTGAGAACAGGAAATTCAGTATAATGAGTCCTAGTTGCTTTCATCTACACAAGTATTTCACCTCTATTTATTCAAAAAACGCATGCAAAGCTAGAAATGCTAATCTATTAGAAGATATCAAATGTACTGAAGAACAAGTGTAGCCTTGCTCAGGGTGTTCACAGAACACAAGTTTGCAAAACTTAATAACATGCCTTGACTTTGACACCAATGTATTTTTCAACCCTTCCTTCCGTGTCCGCTGTGCGAGGCTCATCATCATCTTGATCATTCTCAACGTCATCAATGTCCTGTATAAATAATAGGAAATCATGTATAACCATTTCCCTATAAACCTCATTAAAAATAGAGCACTTTACCATGACTATCATTATTAAGGCAAAATTAGTTTAGATAAATGGAAAGGAATAAGCAAGAGACATTGTGGTTAACTTTCTGCATATCTGTACATAAGGAAATAAGTTCAATTATTATATATTCATGTCAGTTCTCTATAATAATGTAAACAATACCCAAATATGCCATTACTAATCTTGGTTATAGCAGCTTCACATGATATTCTTTTAGGATTTGATTTACATACTCATTAGTTAATACTACCATTCCCATAAACTAATTTGAACAAAAATATTACAACTGTCAGTCAAAACCAGTATTCCAATTGCAACGAACCGTGTAAGCTGATTGATATTAGGTGATGGTTTTTGAATTTAAGGTTACTCATCCAGGTATTATTAGGTTCCTTTCCGAAACGTACAAAAAATGGAAGAGTTTAAAACCCATACAGCAACCAAGTTAATAAAAAAGAACCAAGCAACTGCAAGGCAATAAATAATGCTCGTTAATCTACAAATTGGTAAACTTTTGTTTTACAAGTGATAAATGTACTCAAACCAATATAACTAACCTTTTTCTTCATCATTACTAAAAATCCATGGCCTCCTTGCACAAGTTCTGAGAACACATCTCGAAAATGCTTAGCCACACCTTTAAAGGTCCGCTCAATGGATTCATCCTTCCTCATATCCAAAACTGCTATAAGCTCTTGGATTTTCTACCAAATAAGGGTAAGAAATGAAATTAATCGGACAGGTATCCCCTTGGGCATAAACAATAAATTATAGCTCCATGAAAACATCAGAATTATGAGGAATCATTGTACCTTATCACCTGCCTCCAATTCAGCTTGTCTTCTTTGGAGCTCTTCCCGTTGTTCTGTGAAATTTACATATTGATCGAGTGCCTTTTTATTTACATGGCTGAATTGCTGAAGTTGTTCATTACACTTGTGCAGCAGTTTATGCAGTTCTTTTATGTTTTTTCTCTTGTATCTACAATTTGCATCAGAGGGAAACTAAATCAATAAATAAATGAAAATAAATTACATAGAAGCACATAATTAAATCTGGAACAGATGTTGAAACAAACAAGAACAACCCCTGTTTGATAAAAATTAAAATCAAGATTTTATCCAAATCATTCAACAATTAATTTTAACCACACATTTTATGGGACCCACAACCTTTCAACCACACATTTCATTAATTTCTATCAAAATATAATAAAAATCTAATTTTAATTCCCACCAAACAGGGGCCAAATCCTATTACACAAAAGCGGTAATTGAACAATGCAAAGAGGCTATTTTTTTTGGTGTTTGTAACATAAGAAGCTCCATAGAATCTGAATTCAGAGTAAGCTATTGTTAACATTAAAATGTACCTCACAGTATAGCTATTTTGAACGTCTTCCTCTCTATAATCACCTCTATAATTTTTCTGCTCTAACATATATCCGAGGATTCACTGAGATGTTTAATCACCAAATTGGCCAAAGAAATTTATTAACTTGAACCATAATAAATTGGTGGGTAATAGTATGAATTGAGTGCAAATCCACATGGAAAACACAGATGGGATCCTGTATGTGCTTTTGAGCAAACTCAAATGGAAAACATAAAACTCAGATGGGACCCACCAACTAACAATGCAAAATAGATCATTGATGTCCAATATAACTTTCTATAGTTTAGAATTTCAGATAAGGATAATACATTTCAAAAGCATCAGAAGATAAAGGACCCAGATCCCGGATCTTCTTTGAGTATTCCTCTTGTTTGGCCAGAAACATATTCTTCTTACTCAATAGTTGCTCCAGTTCCTTTTCTTCATCTTTCAGGGTATTTTTGTACCTGTCTTCCAAATTCTGTACCCACAAGAACTCGTAGTAAAAAGAAAAGATGGCAAGAGGACAGGGAGTAAGGAGGGAGAGAGAGAGTAGGGTGGGGGATGGAAAAAAATAAGAAATCCTTATTTCAGCTGTGTCACCAAACCAGAGGACCAGAAATTATAACCAAATAGAATAATACCTTGAAATTATCCTTGTCATCTTTGATCTGCTTCAGTTTCTTGTTTCGCTCATTTATGCTATCAGAAACTCCTGGGCAAGTTAATAATATGATGAGAAAAACCAAATAATATAACAATGAAATTGGAAGTAAGCTAAAGGAATCTACAGTCTCACTCTTAAGTTGTTGAGTCAAACTCTGGACCAATGAATCTACATCCACCAATTCCTGTCTTTTCAAATCAGCTTCGCCACGTAACGTGTCAGTCTCTGCAGATAATTTTATAGCCTCCAACTCTTCCTTTCGCCTAACAAGATTTGTAGATAGATTCATCTCGAGCTCTGATTTTCTTGTTTCAGTCTACCAATTGCCAGTTAGAGTAAAAGGTTAAAGCAGAAGCCACCAAATATTGTCTATTAACAAAACCCCTTGAATCAACTTGCTAACCTCCATGCGGTTACTCCTGCAGGAAATTAGCTCCTCCTTCAGATTTGTTATTTCAGGGTTCAACCTAGAGAGGAGCTCTTTCTCCACCGGTGTCAAGTGATCGACAAGTTCGGTTCCCATTTCATCTCGTTTCATATCAATATTAGCTCTATTCTGATCAATTTGACTCAATATATTGATGAGCAACTTCTCCTGCAAAAATGTAACCAACATCCAAGAGTTAGAAGAATTGAACTACACTGACAATTATGAAAGTAATCTTTTGGGTCCACACTTTCTTCTCAAGTGACTTGGAAATGGATTGTTTCTGCTTCTCAGCATTAGCAGCATCCTGCCTTAGCTGTTCCAATTCAGATTTTTCATGAGCCAGCTTGGCATCATTTTTCTGCTGCTCGGACACTAGTTCATTGATTTTCTGGTCAATCTGTGGGACATATTCAGCGAAAACAAAGAACCCAAAGTGGCACAAGAACACTAAACAAACCAGTCATGCAAGCATCAGACTGATGCTAATTAACGGATATAATATACTTCACAAACCAGAAAAAAATTGTCTGATGTTTTGAAAGTTAAATTTCTGGATGAAATCATGAAACACAAGCTCAGAGGAAACCAAAAATGTGGTCAGCTCGTCTCAAATATTCATTATTCATATATAAACTCACATCCATAACATAACAGTCAATATCTTCTTTTAAAAACTGAAGAAGTCTTTACAAGACAACCATTAATCCTTACAATTAGAGTCAAAACAAAGGAGACAACCAACATGAAAATGTGGGCGTGTCCCATGTAAATGAACTAGTCAACGACGGCCATCAATCATTAACCTGACAGTGGTTTCATATGCACAAGGTGAAAATGAAAAATAAAGTGTAAAAAGTTGAATGCGTAAAAAGGTATGTGAATGCGTAAAAAAGTTCAACAATAGAAAGATAAATAGATAAAGAGTTAATGAATAAGGTCTAATTGCAAAAGAAACTGTAAAGTACTGCAAGGATATCTTGAATTTTAGATCTAACTATCTCCAATTCCTTTTGCTTCTCGTTTATAGAATTTGTATTCTGTCTAATAGTGTTCATGAATTTCAGTTTTGAACGCCTATAATCATAGAAGCCTCCAGTCATGCCACCTCTTTTGTTTACTTGATCACCTGCAGCAAGGGGTGAATTTGTGATGAGATCAGAGATGCCAGCTAGAATAGTCAAACAACAGACAATGTGAAGTTCAACAGCAACCTTCCAAAGTGATGCAATCTAGACCATTTGTTCGGGCCACCCGTGTAGCAACATCCAAATCTCGACAAATTACAGTTTTTGAAAACACCTGTCAATTATCAAATTGAGAATGAAGTGATGACAAATTAGACAACTATATACACCATATGTCATCTAAACAGTAAAGTACGAAATATACAAAGTAAAAATAAAAAATAGTTGACAGAAAAAAAACACATTATCAGCCGAGTCCAGAGAACGTTAAGCAGATCCACAGGCTCTCGTAGTAGTACTAATGCATGCACAGTCATTTAGACGCAATGATGAGCACGCATGCAGAGGTGATTTTAGAAAATCTCCTCATGTTATAAGGCATTTATCTCCCCATAAGAGGCAACAAGGATGAAGAAGTTCTTAAATAATACATGAAATTTTGTGTCATGATATGCAAAGATACAAAAATCACATACAAAATATACAGGGAATTCTCTATCTTCTACTGAAGTAAAAATAGAGAACTGCTGTTGACGGTATGATCTCATTCATCCTGAAATATTTTTTACAACACCGAAGAGAGTGATATAACAGGTGCTCGTACTAGAAAACATTGCCAGTCCACAGGTCCAGTGAAGATAGAAATCAGGGCTTCATTCTTGCAAGTTAAATCAATCTTCCGAGAGAAAATCAAAGAAATGCTGAAGCATGTATGAGAGTTAGGCTTAGTAACTTTTGATGCTAGAATATGTGTTTTTATGATAAACATACACAGATGAATCACCCAAAAAAAATAAAAAATAAAAAATAAAAAACCTTTAATCAACTGCCAAGTGGTGAACCACCAATAACTCTGATTGGGATTTAGATTAGGCAATGATAACAGTGACAAACTAATAGACAGGAAATAACGCGGTACTTCCTGACTAACCTGAGCAAATGCTGAGTTATATTCCCGGGAGAATCTCAGCTTTTTTAAAAGCGGTATCACATCAGAGCTCTGTGGATAAGTAACATGTGGAGCTTTCACCCTGTTTAATGGTATGAATGTAACTCGTCCACCTTTCTGTGCATTAAGGTGTCTAATTATCTGGGTCGATATTTCATCATTTTCAACCACCACATGAAATAAACTGTACAAAAAGAATATAAATAAATAAAGGCAAGAAGAAATTTGCAGGCAGGTCGGCTGGTCATATAACAAAAAATTTGTAGCCAGCCTTTATCTCCCTTGACAATGAAATTTTGGTTTGTCGAAAAAAGAGGAAATAGTAAGTATGAGAAAATTGTGTTGCTAGTTATAGAGAAGTGTTTTCACCTGTTTCCAGCAGTAACTTCAACAGCTGTGAAAAATCTTTCATCACAATCTAGCAACTCAAAAATTGGACCAAATACTCCAGAAATTTCATACTCTCTACATATCTTCCTAACCGAATTTAGTCCTCTTCTTATATCCTGAGAGTTCACAAGAAGGTAAGGTCAAAAGAAGGAATGAAGATTTAAGAAAACTCAAGAAAAGAAAGGAACAAAAGATTCAGTTGCTTAAACCAAAAAACATAATATCATCAGTCATGGGGCCATCATCTCCTTTGTCTAGGCAGCTAGAGATGGCAAAAATTAATTAGAAGTCAACAACTAGTCACATAACGCAGTAGCAGTGGCAAGTGTGAAGCATAAAAGCATTTAAATCAAATATCTACTTAGAGCAGGAGTGCCCAAAAACATGCATTAAGCATAATTATACTTTATACCACATCAAGAAAATTTCTAAGTAGTGTGAACAGGTAAGCATTGTGGGGGTTAACCTCATTTTCTATCATCTATTTGCTTTCTTACACAAAACCAGGAGAGAGAAAAAAAGAAGGTGAGATAAAATAACCAAGCAACTATGCACTCACCCCAGGAGTTGCATGATCAAGACTTTTCTCTGCTTTTGCAACTTCTGTTTTGAGCTGTTCAATTTCAGCAGTAAGTTCACTTTCTCTTCCCCACAATGACCTGAAAAGCAACATACAAATCAGATTGCAAGCTGAAGAATCTTTTGAACAGATTAACATGAATAATTGATAATCATACTTCCGCTCATCGTGTAGCTCGTCTCTCTTCACTCTATACTGATTGTATTTTTCTCTATATCCAAAAATGTGAGTCTCCAATGATGCTGCTTCATTTTTCCGGCCTGTGATATAGGCATCCTGCTCTCTGATATCTTTCTCTAGCTGCTCAATCTCATTCTTAAGTTTTTGCTCCTGAAACAACCACGAAATGAAAAATAATTTCATGCAAATGTTCATGCATCATTACAGACTAAATTTCAGGAACACCAGATTACACCACTAGAGGGAAGCAAACATGGATCAGCAAACACGAGACAGTAAAAGTGGAAAATCTTTTGCATTGAAAGTGACTCGAGCATGGGGCATCCTCACATAAGTATAGTAACATTTCAATGAAGTTGACTGAAGTATGGTGCCCAAAGAAACATTCTTAGTCAACACACTTGTTAAAACTATACTGGCAACCATTTCATTTTAGAGGAAAACTAAGGCATAAAAGAAAGGAAAAAGAATACTCAAGGTATTTTCAGCATGTATATTCACAGTTTTGTTAATTTTATTATTCAAGGCATGCTCATTATGGAAGAAATTCAATGCAAAAACAGAGTGATAGACAAAACCATCCCCAAAGGATTAGCGTGACATACAAGCTAAACTACAATTACTGTGACATCTTGTTGGAGTCATATAGGTTACTTCATGCAAACCTCCAAACATGTTAGGAAATTATAAGATCTTAGGGTCTGTTTGATTGCAATAATGGAATTTGGGTGAAAGAAAATGACTTCCAAGGAATTGAATTGCCTAGAACTTGTGTTTACTGGAAATTGTCAATTAAATGTGTTTAATTGTTATAATTTTTCATCCATTGAAATTTTGGATCTTTTGGGGTTCATTTGGCTTTATTTTTCATAAAAATTGTCAATTAAAGGATTAGCATTTGTTACAATTGTGGATAGAATTTGTTTTCATTACCCAAAAACAAAAAATAAAAAATTGAAGGGAATTGGTTTTCCACAAAACCAAGGAAAAATGTGAC
>NW_019266149.1:70491-93146 GCF_002742605.1 Olea europaea var. sylvestris
GGAAGCCAGACTACTTAAACCCAACAAGGTACATATGCCAGATTTAACGTTTCAAATACATGATATACAACTGTTAGCAATAATTACCTGTGCTCGATTTGAAGATAAAACTTGCTCATAGTCCTTAATTTCTTTTTGAAGCCACTGGTCACGAGCAGCTTTACTAGCAAACTGGGTTGCACGACCTTGTTTCTGATACAGCATGCTAAGTTGCTTTTCACGCTTCATAATCCTATGTACCACGGCATGTACATTCATCAGAGTATTTACTATATTCATGCAGTACATATTACAGTCCCATGAAATATCATGAGATATGGTAAAGCCATTTCTCTACATCAGATCAATTAAAATAATATCTTCAGAAATCAAAATATCAATAGGTATCAAGTGTTTGAAAAGTGGCACATGTAACATTTATTTCTCATAAAACATAAAGAAAGCACTTAAAGGATGCATAAACATGTAGAAGGCCTTCCTTTATTGTGCAGCAAATGGAGTTTATAGAGAGATTATAACATCTTCAATGCCGATCCCCCCCCCCCTCTCTCTCTCTCTCTCTCTCTCTCTCTCAAAGGAGTAACATCTATTAAACATTTGTGATATTTATTGATGTAGCAAAGAATAAATTTATGTAGCTGATCCAAAAATTATTAAGAATAAGGCCTAATTGGTTATTGTGTACAGATAAAAGTTCAGCAATTATGAGTATACATGTGATTAGACATGCATCAAGTAGATAAACAACAAATATAGTGTGCATGGTCACACCATAAAAGATACAAGTTAAGGAGCATGAAGCATGCTCCTACAACACAACAAGACAATAACATGCAGTTTAATTAGTTGGGCATAAATAACTTGCAAAAATTAGAAGAATTCAAATATGTTTTGTGGGATTACCATATATTCGTAATAGGGTTATAGGAGTGACCCAGTGGGATGGCAAAATCAGCAAATTCAGTTGCAACAAAGAAGGCACTTAAATGTCATATTTTAGAATTGGAAGTGCAAATTACATTCTGCTACCATAAATATCAAATTGAGACGATCACTTGTCACAAAATTCTTGAGCGTAAATACTAATAAGCACGACATACTCTCGTGTCAAATCTTCCTCCTTTTTGACCTGATCCCCATGCAAATACATGATTCTATTGAGCTCGCCAGTAGATTCCTGAATTTCTTTCTCCAAAAGCTCAAGCTGTCTCACTGCATCTTCCTGGAATGAAGTACATTATCAACAAAACATTTCACCTTGCTACTATATTTCCTTTTGAACACACGCTCCCAGGAGTGGAGTGGTAAATGATAATTAAGAGGTTGAATGTGGACACCTTCGCTTTGGTGTTGCCAGTGATCTTCTCTTTCAGGTCTTTGTCATCAAGCTCAAGCTTTGCACGCTTCTTAATAGCTTCTGTCCGTTGTTTCTCAATTGCTTCTTTCTCTTTGCTTAAAATTTGAACTTCTTTACCCAGATCTTTAAGTGACTTATCCAATTCCTTGGACTTTTCATGGGCATCCATCACACTATTGTGCATCTTCATAGATGTTTCAGACACCTTGGTACGAGCCTCTTCTATCTGCAATAATTTGAAATTTTACTGCAATGATATGATACATGACATGGCCATTGAAAGCCCCGATATAATTTGCAACTTCTGCACATCTACTGAAAGGGTACTTACACTAATAACAAAAGCATGCACCTATAAGCACAACAAAGTACTTTCCTGAAAGCCATATGGCGAACAAAGCCAGATCTTTGGTCACAAGTACATTTTCTATTCACGATGTCTCAAAAAATGAGATTTAGAGCATGTTTGAGCCCATTTTTTGGCTAAGAATGCATTTTGGTATAGTAAATTGATGGAGAATGTGTAGTTAAAAAATAAGGAGAAGTTTTGAGTTTGTTTGTAATATTATTGTATTGAAGAATGTGTGATTGAAAAGAAGAAAGAGGAAAATGTATTTTGAAAATAATGTGGATCAAACAAGGGCTTAATATTAACCGCAATAATAATTATCTTCATGTAACAATATTTTTGTTCATGTAACAATATTTCCATGATAAAGTTTTCTGGAAACTACTGAATTATTATGCGCTAGTTATTGATCAGATTCAAAATATTTTCATGGAATGGACCCTGAATTTATGCTAAACTTATTATTTTGTCGATTTTTTTGTTGTTTCGAAATATTTTTGGTGCTATGGACCTTGAACAAGCATTCGTGTTATGTGTTGGGCCAAAACAAATCAAAGTTGGTCCAATTTAATTACAATCACGTACAGCTTCACACAGTAACATTCAAGTCAGCGATGTTAAGTAAGCAAAGACTATTGCAAATGGATAGAGAGAAGATAGCAGACTTCTGTGTAAGCACTGATCTTGCAGCAAAAATTAGGAGCATGGCTTGCAAAGTCTATTTCCCAAGTGACCTAGTTCTTTGAAGCCCACCAGGAAAACAGTAAAACACAACACAAAAAGCATCCCAATCGATTATTTAAAATTCAAGGGACAGCATTTTTGTTGAAATCACACAGGATTGTTTATATATCTACTTTACAGTGGTTTGACAAACCTCGGACAATCTCTGCTTTGCATCATGAAGTTCCTTGTCATAGATCGTGTATTCAAGAGATTTTCGCTGCTTATCAAGCTGCTGATATTTTCTCAATTCCTCTTTCTCTTCATCCAGCTCTCGAAGTCTCTCATCTAAGTATTCAACAACTTGACTAATTTGCTTTTTCTTGTTACCTGTTTAGCAGATAACTGTTAAGAGTACATATAATTACCTGTAAGAAGTAACAACAAATCAAGCAGCATTTACCACTTTCTTGCATGATTTTCAAACTTTCACGTCGTCTCTCCTCATAAACTCGTGTCCCACCAATTTCCTTCAGCAGATCAAGTCGCTCAGAGTCCTTCATCAGTGTTAATGATGCTATCTGTGAAACAAATCAGAAGGATAAGCACAAATTTAGCCAAGCAAAGATTAAATTATAAAGCAAAATCACCATACTTTCCCCTGCTGCACAACATAATAAGGATTAGAACGAGAAAATCCAGCACTTTCCAGCAGGTTCATAACTTCTGTCTTCCTGAAAATATGCAACTATCGCGTGTCAAGCAATCATCAAAGGAGGCCAGCAGCAAGGAATGAAAAGAAAAAGAATAACAAATTCTTAATCTAAAGAAAATGACAGAAACACACGTAATATGCTTTCCATCCAAAAAATATTCATCTTTCTTCACACCAATAGTTCTCCTAAGACGCACTTCATCCTTATCAACCTGTAAACAGAATGAAAGAATTTCAAAGAACCCAAGAAAAAAGTACAAAAGATTCGAGGACATGTAAACACGTTATGCATCAAACATACAGGATAGTTTGAGATAATGAAAATATAACTGAAATACTATGATAAACTACGCACGTTTGCATACAAATTCGAATTTTATTACAAGATTTATATTAAGTCAATAACTAAGCAAATTCCATCACATACAGAACACATGATATTATCATACTGTTGACCCATGGCATGATTCACATATAAATAGACACCAGGTAACTAAAACTTAGAAAAGAGAAATCATTGTAAACCCCCACAGCTCATCAAGATCAACTTCAATGCTACCTTATTCTTTAAATAGTCTACGAGGTAAAGTAAATCATTCTAATGTGCATTAATATAGAAACATAAAAACATTAAACATCATATTGAATTTGTGTGCACGGAGTCACGGACACTTCAACTAGAATAGCGTATCCGTATACACGTCCAACACATATCGGTGCTTCTCAGATACTCTACCATGATCATTTTTCTTTATAGAAAGATTATATATATATTTTTTAACACAATTTTTTTATCAAATAACAAGTATAAAATTAAATTTATACTATACAAATGAAGAATTTTAAAAACTTAAAGTGCATGTAGGCGAAGTGTCGCATAAGTATTTTTTTAAAAATCACTCCGACACAACACCGTGTCGATGCATCATAGTACTTAATCCTCAGCAGGCCACGGATATTGCTAATTAGCCTAAGGACAGAGCTGGAGCTGGTTCCTATTATGGTATAAAGAAGTAAGGAAGTGCAAAAAGAATAATTCATGATCAATGGAAAAATGAGATAATCAACTAAGTCTTAATCCCAATAAATTTGGGATCGGCTATAAATTAATAATTCAAGCTTAATTGTGTGAGAGAATTTATCACAGCAGAGTTTCAAGCATTTGGATGACTATTATAATAATAAATGCATGAGAATACAAAATAATGAGTGCAGGGCAATTTTTAACAAATATGCATGACACATATATAAACTTATAAGCAAAGTTTACAGGAATGCGGTTGTCGGAGTTATCGAATACAATCTCCACAAAAGCAGATAACACTTGGTGGCCTGCACCTTCCTGCCAAGGGTGAAAAGTAATGTTCAGTTAAATCATCATAACTAGTTTAGCAAAACTGGCAAAAGAACTGGTTGAAAACCATTGCACTGCAAAACATACATGAAGCAATGCTTGCCTTTCTTCGCTGCGTAGATTATGGAATAGGTCGCTTATCACAAAACGTATTGCTGTAATTGTTAAGCATTTTATTTAATTCAGAAAAAAATACCTAGTAAGAGAAAGCCAAGTTATGGTCATTAATGCAGACATGATGTAAAGTTTTAATTAAGCCTACCATGGAAAAAATTAGACTTGCCAGACCCATTAGCACCAACTGCAGGAGAACGGATAAAACTTATTAACTGAATAAATTGAATACAAATGACTTCCTGAAGATTAATGCTCTTAAATCAAAATATTTTACGAAGAAATTAACATAAAAACGTAAAGAAATTTGAAAAAGGAATAATATCATTTACCAACACAGTTGACTTTGGAACTAAAAGGTTGAGTTACAATTTGCTCCCTGTAACTCTTAAATCCTTCTATTATAACCTACAATAGATATTCCACCACAAAAATATATATACATATAATTGGAAAATAAAATAAAAAAATAAATCATCAACAAAAGGAAAAACGAGACAGGTACTTAATTACCTGCTTGATGTACATGATGAGGATCGAGGATGTTTATAACACTCCTGCAGTGAAAATAATAATAATAATAATAATAGTCAAGGCCGAAACAAGAATGGTTTAAAAATTTATATATTCAAAAATTAATACTCTTAATCAGAATACAGCAAAACTCTAACAAGCAGGAAATATTAAAAACCCATGTTCAGAACAAACTAAAAACTACTGCAACTCGAAAAAAATTAGAAAATGATTAGAACTTAAGTAAACCCAGTTCAAAAAATATACTGAAGTATATTACAAAATTGAAGCCTAGGGTTCTAAATAGACTGGTCGACTAAAACAACTGGGGCGAGATTTCAAACAAATAATGGATTTGGGGCTTCAAATATTAGAGACTCACCGACATGTAAACACGTTATGCATCAAACATACAGGATAGTTTGAGATAATGAAAATATAACTGAAATACTATGATAAACTACGCACGTTTGCATACAAATTCGAATTTTATTACAAGATTTATATTAAGTCAATAACTAAGCAAATTCCATCACATACAGAACACATGATATTATCATACTGTTGACCCATGGCATGATTCACATATAAATAGACACCAGGTAACTAAAACTTAGAAAAGAGAAATCATTGTAAACCCCCACAGCTCATCAAGATCAACTTCAATGCTACCTTATTCTTTAAATAGTCTACGAGGTAAAGTAAATCATTCTAATGTGCATTAATATAGAAACATAAAAACATTAAACATCATATTGAATTTGTGTGCACGGAGTCACGGACACTTCAACTAGAATAGCGTATCCGTATACACGTCCAACACATATCGGTGCTTCTCAGATACTCTACCATGATCATTTTTCTTTATAGAAAGATTATATATATATTTTTTAACACAATTTTTTTATCAAATAACAAGTATAAAATTAAATTTATACTATACAAATGAAGAATTTTAAAAACTTAAAGTGCATGTAGGCGAAGTGTCGCATAAGTATTTTTTTAAAAATCACTCCGACACAACACCGTGTCGATGCATCATAGTACTTAATCCTCAGCAGGCCACGGATATTGCTAATTAGCCTAAGGACAGAGCTGGAGCTGGTTCCTATTATGGTATAAAGAAGTAAGGAAGTGCAAAAAGAATAATTCATGATCAATGGAAAAATGAGATAATCAACTAAGTCTTAATCCCAATAAATTTGGGATCGGCTATAAATTAATAATTCAAGCTTAATTGTGTGAGAGAATTTATCACAGCAGAGTTTCAAGCATTTGGATGACTATTATAATAATAAATGCATGAGAATACAAAATAATGAGTGCAGGGCAATTTTTAACAAATATGCATGACACATATATAAACTTATAAGCAAAGTTTACAGGAATGCGGTTGTCGGAGTTATCGAATACAATCTCCACAAAAGCAGATAACACTTGGTGGCCTGCACCTTCCTGCCAAGGGTGAAAAGTAATGTTCAGTTAAATCATCATAACTAGTTTAGCAAAACTGGCAAAAGAACTGGTTGAAAACCATTGCACTGCAAAACATACATGAAGCAATGCTTGCCTTTCTTCGCTGCGTAGATTATGGAATAGGTCGCTTATCACAAAACGTATTGCTGTAATTGTTAAGCATTTTATTTAATTCAGAAAAAAATACCTAGTAAGAGAAAGCCAAGTTATGGTCATTAATGCAGACATGATGTAAAGTTTTAATTAAGCCTACCATGGAAAAAATTAGACTTGCCAGACCCATTAGCACCAACTGCAGGAGAACGGATAAAACTTATTAACTGAATAAATTGAATACAAATGACTTCCTGAAGATTAATGCTCTTAAATCAAAATATTTTACGAAGAAATTAACATAAAAACGTAAAGAAATTTGAAAAAGGAATAATATCATTTACCAACACAGTTGACTTTGGAACTAAAAGGTTGAGTTACAATTTGCTCCCTGTAACTCTTAAATCCTTCTATTATAACCTACAATAGATATTCCACCACAAAAATATATATACATATAATTGGAAAATAAAAATAAAAAATAAATCATCAACAAAAGGAAAAACGAGACAGGTACTTAATTACCTGCTTGATGTACATGATGAGGATCGAGGATGTTTATAACACTCCTGCAGTGAAAATAATAATAATAATAATAATAGTCAAGGCCGAAACAAGAATGGTTTAAAAATTTATATATTCAAAAATTAATACTCTTAATCAGAATACAGCAAAACTCTAACAAGCAGGAAATATTAAAAACCCATGTTCAGAACAAACTAAAAACTACTGCAACTCGAAAAAAATTAGAAAATGATTAGAACTTAAGTAAACCCAGTTCAAAAAATATACTGAAGTATATTACAAAATTGAAGCCTAGGGTTCTAAATAGACTGGTCGACTAAAACAACTGGGGCGAGATTTCAAACAAATAATGGATTTGGGGCTTCAAATATTAGAGACTCACCAGTTGAAATAGTTTATACGAATTGACTCGTACTTCCTTTTAGAGAGGGAGAGCGAAGGTGTAGAAGTAAAATGGAGGGAATTGTTTTGACGATTTTCAGAACGCGAATATCTGAGTGAAGCGCTATATACTCTCTGTCGTGTTCTGTCTTAATTTTACCCGCTTGGTATATTTTGTTGAGGAATGCTATTCGTAGTCGTTATCTGTGGTAATTGTCCTACGTGATATATACACGGTAGGTGATTATTTGATATATTAATGTAGTAATTTTTTTATTCATTAATGTATCAAATAATCACCTGCCATGTGTATATCACGTAGGACAACTGCTGTAGTGAGCGATTGCAAATATTATTATTCTATTTTTTATTTTCCTCTTCCTTTTTTTCTTTTTTATTTTAATTATTCAAAATTATATATTTTGACACGCTCGTCCACTTTGTAATAAGTTGGAGCCGAAAATCAAAATATTCTGCAAGATGAATCTCGGACTTAACGGAATATTTATGTAAGACTTCGTAATAATCTTCCAATTAAGGGGAGTTGATTTTTTATATATTTAGAAAATTGACTATAATTAAAACCACGCTCATCAACGACAAATAGGAGAAGCAATGCCTAATCAATAAAATCGTGCATGACTTACATCACAGATCGATTCTTTTTTTCATCCTTGCATCAAGCGATACAGTTAAGGGAAGCTCATAAAATCACTCTCGAGTTATTTAATGGTCTAACTCCAATTCAAATGATATATTCTCATGCTTTCAACTTATCACGGATCGACGGAAAAGTTTTTTTATTTCCACGAGGTGAAGTTCTTTTCCCAAGGCTCGAAGAAAGACCTACCCATATATTTTAGTGAATGGGGCCAAATCTTTCTGTTACAATGATTGAGGGTAGCATTGGCGAGTGAGCCAAATATGGACTCGATTCATCATTTATTGTCAGAGTTGAGAAGCATTCAATATGCAATATTATGCTTGAACAATACAATAAAGAAAAATTTATAAAACGCGTCCATGCTTTCTATTCATAAAGCAGAAACTATTCAAATTTGGTAAAATGTGTCTACTAAACTTGTATAAATACACTTTTGCCAGATCAATGAAAATTATCAATCAGCAATCTCCAAGGTTTTGAAATATTTTCCTTCTATGACGTAAGTACCATTGTTATCTTGGATTTCCCCAAGACGATCCTGCAAAAATTTTGATTTAGCAAGCTCGGAATAAATTAAATCAAATCCTTGAAACAAACTCATTTTAAAAACTCATGGTAAACATTGAGTCGATCATCTTTTTTCTATATATTCATTTTCAACAATACATTCACACAATAAAATATTCAACACGTAAATCAAATTTTTTTCTAGTTTTTAACCACACATTCTCTAAAAAAATCATTATTTAACCCATTGTTTTTCCCCAAAAAAAAAGGGCTGTCAAACAGTGGCACGGTGGTATTTGATATCTTTAGTAACTATGAACGCTCTCAATCAATGGTGTGTTTTATGAATACTCTACGACAAAATCGAAAAATATAGGATTTGTGAAATATGGTGAAGCTGGCTATATTAATACTGTTTCTTTCAAGTGCACTACATTTTAATCGTATTAGATATTTCAATTTTAACCCCTATTTGCCGAGAATTAAAATCAAATTTTTAGTAAATTTTAATAAAAGTGGTTGAAAATTTGTAAATTCAATAGCATGTGTGTTTAAAATTAGTGGTTAACTTTGAGAAATTCTTATTTTTAAAAAATATATATTCTCAGATTATAATAAATTTGATAAACACGTATTTAAAGACTTTCAATTAAGCAATTAATTTACATAAATTAATAATAATTTCAAGCCTTTAATTATTACATGATCAATGTTTTTAATCTGAAATTAAGGGCATTTCGGGCAAGAAATTTTTTTATTTTTTTAAGAACAGAAGTGTCCAGAATATGTCTCAAATGTGCACACTTTGATATAGTGGACTGCTACTGCTACTGCCACTGCTGCTTCACAGTGAAATATAATACAATACAATAAATTGGCGAAAAAAAATGAGGGGAGAACACAAGGCCAGTGTTAAGTTAGGTTTCGTGCTATGTTGAGATATTTCCTTGCTATAATTTAAGCACAGACCAAGTTGACTCGAGACTTTCTATTGAGCCACCTAATGAATCCATAAGATATGATCTACCAGAAGGCAAAGAATGTCTTCTCTGAGCAGATGTCCGGATGCAGCAAATGCCCAAACAACCAGCATTCTTGATATATTATACTCCACTATCACCAACCATAATCTCTTCTAGTCCCATCATAGATGCTGTTGCCAAATCGCGAGGCAGAAAACCTCTGCCGATAAAACTTGGCTGACCCATTTGAAGCCGAATTTCTAAAATGATGTTTATGGGGATTTTTTGAAGAATGAGAATTTGAAGCACTCTCACCAATTGAATTAAAAATCTTGGCTCTTTTGTGACTCGGTGTTGCAGGAGATCTCCAAGTATTTTCATTGTATCTATTGCTACTATAATCTCCGGGGTCTTCAGTGATCCAACCACCTCTGTGTTTTGCATTTGAAGTCGACGCATATCCTCCTTCATATTGGGTTTTTCTTTTATAACTACTGCCAAGATCATGAGGAGCAGACTTAACTTCCTTAAGATCTCTATTCTTCTTAGTAGATTTCTGCTTGGGGGTTGAAAATTCACTATTTCTCTTGACAGTCTATGAGAAAACAAATAAAGACAAGGTTCCCCGTCAGAGATAAGACAACAGATGGAATTCAGAGTTTGTGAAAAGACACGAGGAAAGAATAATTAAAGGCCAAAAATGGAACCAAACATACTTTTGAGGTGATACATTCACGAGCAAAATGTCCAACTTCCCCACACCTGTAGCATGAATTATCCCATCCAGTGACAGTTGTATCCCCTCGGGACCCTGTACAAGCCTGCATAAATAAGAAAAAGAAACCAACTGATCAGGCAATAGAGAATGCCAGGAACCTCGTAAATCAAACAGCAAGCGAAATGAAATTGAAGCTGCTTATATTGCCAAAGATTTTACTTTAGGTCAGTCCCTTGGTATACTTGAAGTAGTCCTCCTAATTGTTGAGATTGCAACATGAGATATGTAGGACACTGCCCACTCATGTTAAAACAACATCCCGTGTAAATAAGTGGCATGTGTTCAACATGCCCACTGTAATGATATGCACATCAGAAAGAGTGCAGCAAGGAATGCAGCTAAACAAGACTATTAGATGCATTTTGTAGCCAATTCTCAAACCCATCTCCCCAGCTGCCAGCTACAATTCTCCCCTCAAAAGATCTAAGAGTGTGTTTGATTGACATGGAAAATATCACCTAGAAAAGAAAATATTTTCCATCTTTTGTGGAAAATAAAAACCACCTCTACCCAAGGAAAATGTTTTCCTTAAAAACAAGGAAAATTAGGCATATTTTCAAAAGTTGGAAAATGTTTTCCATGGAAAAAAATAGCAATCAAACACTCCAAGTAGGAATTTGGATGGAAAACTGATATTTTCCATGGAAAATAAATGTAATCAAACACACCCTAAATTGATAAAGAACTGGCACAGCTGGCTTGAGTTCATGAATTGTCCTTAAGAATATAAAGAGTAAGTTTTTCTTCAGATCCTACTCTAAACTGATATACAGAAAGTGGTAAGAGTTCGTGACTTGATATTTTAGTGACTTGGCTGCTCGCAAAGCATATCAAACAAGAACATAAAAATTAACTAAGCTTCAGCCTAAAACTGATGCTATAGAAGACATTACAGCAAATAAATTAACTATTGAATACTTACATTAAGTGCTTGTTTGGTAGAAATTATAATGGGATTATAACGAAAAGGAATATTGGGTCCCAAAAAATGTATAGATAATAAGTAGGTAATAGTTGTGAATGTGTGGTTACTTTGACTTCAAGTCATAATGAGATTATAATTTCTCTCAAACAAGTACTAAATTTGAGTTCTAAATGCTCATCTTCTAAATAAACCAGTGAACTTAAGAACTTAACCAATAAAATCAAGTAAACTCACCAAACCAGTATGGCCCAATAGACCACATCGATAACAGGAGACCTCTCTTGGTGTAAGATCAGTATAGTTTACACAACACAGATGGCCAAACTTTTGGCAAATGTAACACTGCATTTCCTGCAAAGATCAAAAGGAATGGTGAAAAAATTATTCAGCAACGCTTAAATAACTTTAAAAATATACAATTGATACAAATTCAAACAACAGAAGACTCACAAACCTTGAGGTCATCAGTAGAATAGTCATTCCTACAAGAAAACATATCATGTCCAGACTCTCCACATTTTAAACACATCTTAGAACTCGGGGACTCCACTCTGCTTTTCTCAGGGCAATCTTTTGCACGATGACCCTGTTGTTTGCAGATGAAGCAATCTTGTCCCTGTTTAATTAAAAAATAAAAATAAAAATCCCACAAGAATTGAAATCTAGAGGAAGCTCTGTACAGGACAAAAATAAAATAAAATACCAGCAAAGCAGACCAAATAAAAAGCATAAGATATTCATGCTCAGAAGTTAAATACTGTTTATGCCATTCACAAGATCATTAGTGATCACTTATAAACAGTGGATTTTATGAACTATGGCATCGATGTGCATGAATACAATAGGACTTCCACAGAAAAATACTAAAGTGCTCGGCAGGATTTTATGGACATCATTCACCAGTCTGCAGCAAGAGATTACATATCATTATTTTCACAACCTAAAATAGATTGTAATGAATTTCCCGGCTTTATCTTTGCAATACTTTCGAAAATGACATCCCGCACATTCCTCTACAGAATAACAATTGAGTAAAGTAGCCAACTTCATGTTCCTGCAAGAACCAAAACTCCTCATCGAAAACCCCAAAATACAGATCAAGAATGCTTACTCTATGAATGATTATTCCAAAAAGGTTTTAGTTTGGGATAACTCTGCCACATAGAAATCTGCTCTATACAGTTCGAAAATTTTCAGGGAAAAGAGACCACACATCTTCACCTCTTTAATAAAGTAATTTAAATATTACAGTTTTGGAAATGAATATAAAGCCATCATGTGTAGTGACTAGATTTTTCAGCCACAGTAATAATATCATCTGCGGGCAACTAGAAACCCATCTTTTGCATCCATGACATACATACCAGTTACATGCTTTCTCCCTTCCCGATGTTCAACATTTAAATGATGCCAAGTTATTTCGATTTATTCAATAAAAAGCGAAGGGGGAATGAAAAGTCAAAACCACAATCAGTCTATCACCCAGCAAGCATTCTAGCACTGAGAAGATATTACTTTGAACCAAACATCTATATGAAATTGAGAGGTCCTATTTTTCCCACAGGAACAAGCACAAGTATACATATTTAAATTTAGGTCATTCTAGCTAAAGTAAATCATAGTGTGTGGAATTTAATATAAGTTGCAACAAGAACCATAACGAGACAGGAAGCAAGTCTGTAAGCTGGCAACTAATAAATTATCTGGTCACACACCTTGGAACATTGCTTGGCATTATGTTCTAAACTCCCACAAATAAAGCAAGGCTTCTTGCGCCTTTCTGAAGTACAGTTAATAGCTGTATGACCCTCTTCACCACAATTATAGCATGTTCCCCAACTGTCCGGAGGATCAAAGTACCTAGATCCCCGCTGAGGTCACAACAACGTATAATAAACAGAGACCCCGAACTAAGCCTTTTTGAATGGAATGGTTGGATATCTTAAAAAGCGATACTTGTAAACAAATTACTTCAACTCACAAGAAGCTTCCTCAGGACAGCATTATCTGACATCTCAGCAGGATTTGCCTCAACTGCTTCATAAGCAATCCCAGTAGCTTTATCACTCCCGGACTTCTCTTCACCCTTTTCATGACCCTCCTACAAAAGTCAAAAAGAATGAAACAACCATCAGAAAAGCTAATATCTCAAGGCAACTGCTAATAAACAAAAGAAGTTTGCAAATGTAAATCACTATATACTTCAGTAGGAAAGAAAAGAAACATAATAATGAAAATATATATTAACTATGGAATATATATTATCAAAGAAAATTTGTCTCCAAGGACATTTTTCCAGTCAAGAAATTTCTCCAAGAATATGTAGATGTGAAGTTAAGTTACCATGTTCAGATTAGCATATTGCTTAAGTTAACGGTTGAACTGCGCATTCAATGATTCAATTCCACTACTCTCCCAGAATAAAAATAAATAAATAAAAATTCAGCTAACCAATGTTAGGCAAAAATAAATGCAGTAACATATAAAAGACCATGTATGATTCATGCTACCAGGAACAATTCGCCGATAAAGGTTTTGAAACCCGCATCTAATTCACTTGAATCCTGACTCAAACGATAAATAAAAAAGTATAAGGGCATAAATTATAAATTGAAGTAAATTACTTGCTAAGACTTTAACCAATTTCTATTCTCTATTAACAGAGAGCTCGCCCATTAAATTCCAAATAAAACACCTAAATTTTGTTTTTTCCCGCAAAATCAACCTAAGCTCAATACTTACGACATCTCCTGGGAGAGCTTCCGTTTCCCTGCTCTTCTTTTTCTTTTTCTTCTCGTTTTTTTCCTTTATCCTTTTCTCGTCCTTGAGATTTGTAACAATTTCAGAAACCCTATCTTTTTCAGGACCACCATTACATGCTCGCAGCATGGCTCTTTGAACGATTTTCAAACTGAGGTCTTCATTGGCTTCTTCATCATCGTCCGTACTCACTTCTGCAATTGGAGCCTTCCCCTTTCCTTTTTCTTCCTCGGGTGACGAAACTTTTTCAGCTTTTGATGCATTCACCTTCTTCTCTTTCTTGCCCATCCCAAACTTTCAATTCTTCAATAGTAAGCTGGGTAAGAAAATAGATAACTAAACCCTAATCCCAATACTGTACTGACGTTTTGGGGAGAGAGGAATACTGGAGGAGCTAGGGCTTCAATTGTGGGGTTTAATCTCCTTTCCGGTTTGGACTTTAGTCCGATTAAGTCCACATGCTCATAAATCTTATGGCCCATAATGTCAATTCAAATTTTTGAATTTTATAAACTGGAAATTACGTGGAGGTAGAGTTATTGAAATCTTGTTTGAGCCCTATTTTGAATGGAAAGAATACATTTTAAATAATAGATTGATAGAGGATATGTGGTTAAAAATTAAGCAAAAGATTTGAGTTTGTGAGTAATATTATTTTATTAAAAAATGCTTAGCTGAAAACGAGTTTGAAAAAATGAATTTTAGAAAAATGATGATAAAACAAGAGCTAAGTTTCAAATTTAAAAATCTAGTTTAGTTTGTTTATATAAAAATCAGTTGATAATCTCACATTTTAATATTAATAATAATATTATAAAATTAAATCAATCTGCATAACCATCTTACCTCCAATCCATCCAACCAAATTTATTCCCCATCCCAATTAAAGTTAATTTCAAATTTAAATTTTTTATCAAACAAAAATAAAAGATTTATCATCATTTTTAAAAAGAACACGAGTTGTTCTTAACAAAATGAAAAATTAAAGCTTCTTTAAGCACCATTTTTAGATTAAAATGCATTTTGAAATAATAAATTAATAAAAAATATATGGTTAAAAAATAAGAAAAGGTTCCGCGTTTGCATGTAATTTTATTTTATCGAAGAATTTATGGTTGAAAAGAACAGAGAGAAAAAATATATTTTGAAAATAATCAGAATAAAACAATGACTTACTAAGGCCCTGTTTGAATCACATTATTTGAAAAATATATATTTTTAACTATGCTTTGATATTATTTCAACCACACATTCTTTAATAAAATAATATTACACTCAAATCTAAAATATTTTCTTATTTTTTAACCACGCATTTTTCATCAATATAATATTCAAAAATGCATTTTCATTCCAATAATATGGCTCAAACAAGGGCTAACTAATGACATAAAAAAATAAAATACATAAAAAGAATAAATGGAGTGATAAATGAGGCAGGGAACCTGCCCCATTCCGCCCCCGATCTTGTCCTATTTTAATCGGGTATGGGGATGGGGCAAAGTGACAACAATACTCAACAGAACGAGGGTGGGAAAGGTTGAGCTATCCTGTACGTATCACATTGCCATCCCTACATCGAAGACATCGTCTGAGTAGCGCTTAGTTGCTTACAACGTTGCTTTAAGAGCCATGAGCTGTTCTAAAGTGACGTTGTGTGCACCACACGACTACCCTGATCGATCGGTGTGTGTTAATGTTTGTGTCAATCATTCGATAGAGAAGCAAATCTTTGATCGTCTTCTTGAAGTTTTATGCCATTTCAATCTCCAAATCCGAACTTCGTGTTACAAGACTCAGATGAGGTGGCGCCACGTCACACATGCGCTTCTCTGATGCCTCCACTTCCAAGACCTCGACGCAATGTAGTGGAGCCCATGATCACTAATCGCTTGTTTGAAAATTTACATTTTCGAATGTAAGGTTGTTAATGGAGAGATTCAGTTTTTGAATATCGGTGCTCTCATATTTTGGATATGATTTTACGGTGGTTGTGCAGTGATTTTGGAGTGGTATCTGCATTCGGTGGTGGTGCTAGTGAGGCTATCATTGTGGTGATTGAGGGTAGAGTGGGGTGGGTGTAGGTAAAGAGTGTTTGTGATTAATTATTTGCTTGATTGCGATCAATAAAATATGTTAATTTGTGACCAATAAAAAATATGTAAACTAAAAAGTGAAAATTCAGATAAATTTTGTAATCGTGACTCACAATTTGTTAAGTTATAATCAATTAATCTAATAATTTGTGGCCGTGAAATAAATTATGATTTATAAAATTTATAATTTGTGATCGAAAAATAATACGTAACCTATTAATTTGATAATATGTGATTGATCAATAAATTGTGATCTATAAAATTTGTAATTTGTGACTGAAAAATAATGCGTGGCCTATTAATTTAATAATCTATGATCTTTAAATATATTGTGACTTATAAATTTTGTGATTGAGAAATAATACGTGACTCATTAATTTGATAATTTGTAACCGAGAATTAATTAATAAAATATTTTTAAATTAATTATTTATTTAATGAATTTTAATTAAAACTTGATTTCTGAAATAATAAACCTAATTTCTTAATTCTGAAATTATACTTTGCAACCACCTTATGTAAGTAATGTTTCCTTTTATAAATTTTATTATTGACATAAGTAAACACAGTTCAGTTTAAAATAAATAATTTAAGCTTATAAACTAACTCGAGCACATCGGCTTAGCTTGAATGTCATAAAAGAATAAACGTTGAATTCGGCTTCTTTCTCGCTCTTTTGGTTAGGATGGTTGTCCATACTATAAGAGCTAAAAAATCTCAATTGTTATCAAAATTGAGTAGATGTGCATCTAGATCAATTATCTTCTATTTGGTACAATTGGATCATTCATTTTCAATTTGCTTATAAATTACACGTCTTTTAATTTTGTGTAATTAAATCACCGACTTCGATTTACTTGCAAATCTAGTCATTCTATAAATCCTTATCTTTTTTAATATAATTAAAGTGAAAATTACACAATACCATACTTTAAGTATTCAACATTCTAAATTCATACTGGAACTTTAATATTTCAAAAATAAGAAAAAAAATGATACTTAAACTCTTAGTTAGGAAATTTTCCCATAATTAAATCACTCAACTTCAATTTCCTCTCAAATCTAGTCATTTCATGAACCCTTTGTAGATTTAACTAATGTAATATGTTTACGTGAACATTAAACGTTACGTATGACTATCCAATATGTCCATGCCACATTAAAGAGTTGATATGGATATTAAAATTACTGCATGACTAAAATTATGCTTTTACATGTCATCTACTTATCAATTTTAAGGTCGACAAACTCATAAGTTAAATTGATAATAGTGAACAAATTGATCAAATTTTCAAGTAGATCAAAGTTGAGGGGCTTGTGAATTTACCAAGTTGAAGATAAGTGACTAAATTTACAAGTAAATTGAAGCAGAACCTAGTTTAATCAGCCGGGTTACGATGGGCACATTTGTTGGTTTTAACCCTGATATTAAACTATGTCTAATATGATATTTACATTCAATGCTTTACTACTTAGATCATTATTTAATATTTTAGTTTTCGTCATCTAAAACAATATATTAATTGGACATTAAAGAAAACAATAAAACATTGTTTGAAAAAAATAATAAAAACCAAAAATTAAAGAGTTCGTTGGAACGTATAAAAAAATTTACTCTTTAAATTTTAAGGCACCATATGTTATGACCAAAAAGGCTCTCAGATCAACATCGTGATAGTCCTACACTCTAGATAAATAGCACAATGATGAACGCTATTTCAAAAATATGAGCAAATAAGTTAGTTATTAAACCTTTAAATTAATATTGTTATTATTATGATAATATTTCCAAATTACTAGCTTGTTTGATCATTTTGAATATCTAATTTCTTATGTGTAATTAGAAAATTTGTATAATCTTGAAAAGGAACTTATTTGGAAGTAAAACATAGACGCTTCCAAGCGTGTCTCCCTCGTACCATGAGCTTTTCTTAAAGGATGGTATGATTATATATTTGTTTTTTGCGTTTTCTTATTTTTTCCCCCAAAGATTTGTTCATAATATGTTTATGGTTACTGATTTTTTGTAGCAATCGAGAGAATGAATGAGGGGTTGCAGTTTGTGGAGCCATCGATGGAGCAATTCATTTCATTGAAGAGTCATTATGAGGAAGATGTAGGGGTATGAAGGTCAAATGAGATAGTTTGTTATTTGAATTTTGATATCAATAAAATATTAGAGCTAGGTCAAATAATTATAAGATAGTTCAACTCAAAAAACAAATATACGTGATAGCTGCCTAAGGAATTTTCATATGAATGGTTGAATGAACTTGATTAATTATGTTTTGATAAGGGTTTCAACAAATATGAATTTATGGCATGTTTGATATGACTAAATCAACAATATGCATATAACGAGAGAAAACTTTATGCAAAGCTCTATTAAATATTAATGAGCAGCTTTGAGACTCCTTGTGGACATAGACATCTCAGGCAATGATGATGTTTAATGGGGATTAAAATTAGATTTTTAGTAGATTTTGAAAGAAGTTTTTGAAATGTGTGACAAAAAAGTTGTAGGACTCATGAAAAGATATGGTTAATAATGATTGTTTGACTTTGACTCAAATTAAAATCTGAGCCAAACAGGAGTAGTATTGAAAAGTTGATTTTGCTATAAAGAGCAGAGTAGAAAGTACATGAGTAAAGAATAACCCTGCCCATCTTATGAAAGACGTCATTATAGACCGTACAAGTTCGGCAGTAATCATCATCATGTCTCATAGTAGTTATGGACAAGGGAAAGAGTCACAACGATGTCCTAGCCAAAGCATACATAAGGGATTAGAATCTAGTTTTCTGAAAAACATTAGTTTTGGTGCAAGCAGAATTACACAACATAGAAAGCAACAAAACTAAAACTCAAGTGAAGAGAGCTTTAATGGAGGCCCATTTAAATTTCAATCCTCTAACTTTTTGTTTAAAAGATCCACCACTGGCTCTTTGCCTTCAATTTTGCTAGACTGCTCTTGTGCAAGAGCATAAGCTTGATTTGTTTGCTTCGATATTTCTATTCTTTTCTCCTTGAGTTGTCGACTTTTGCTTTTAAGTCCTTCTAGTTGCTTCTTAGGTTCCTTTTCTCTGTTATTCAACTCCTCGGGTTTAGTCTTTATTCACGTTTCAGTTTTGACTAAATCTTCCACCAAATTGATGGTATTCTCAAAAGTAGAACAGAGATGCTTGCCGCTGACCTTAACTTGAACCGAGTCTCTCCAGTCCTGTATAGTTGAGGGAAAATTAGCTTTCAAACTCATAATTTCTTTGGCCTGTTCGTCAGAAATCAAAGAAAGGTTGTTGCAAAGTATAGACAAGGACTCTATCATTGCAGTTTCGTGCCTGGGATCGACCAAATCATCTAAAGGAAATGAAATCAGTTTGTTAAAGAATCCTTTTGCCAAAATTGCATGGTCTTTGAACAAAGGCACTTCACATGTAGTATCAATGGCCGAGCTGAACGATTTCTTAGGTATGGACTTGAGAAAGGATTCAGCCTTGACATAGATAGATTCCAAGGGATCAAGAGGAACAAAAGAATCCATAGGCTGACCCAACAATCAATTAGAAATCAAACTACGAACCATGCAAATAAAACATTGGATCAAACAAAATTAAAATTCAAACAAAAAGAGAATTTTACATTATCTGTTGAAACTGAAAAGGTATTTGACACAGATACTTCAGCTTCAATCAAGCACGTGTCATTAACAAGATACCCACCATTTTCATCATGCAATTCACTTGTGGAAAAAAGATGTAAAGCCCCAATCACTTTCTTTTGTATAAAATTCTTGTTCTGTTTCTGTACGAGGCAACTTTGCTTAGTTGCTATATTAAAGTTTATTCAAAAACAGAACATTGATACAAAACGTAGTCAAACTGAGTAGATAACATTTCAAATTTAGGATACTGAGACCCGTGATTAGAAGTAGTTTAACAATTATAGACAATCAGAAATATAGACAGGCAATTTTATCTTCCAGAAAGTTACGCGTCTAAGATCAAGAGATTTAAGTCCATACCATAGTTCAAGAGATTTAAGTCCATACCATAGTTCAAGTATTGTCATCTTAATGGGTCTATATAAATACCTTTCTTGACAGTCTTCTCGCTATTTATTTGGTTTATCAGAGCTCTACTATACTTACTCTAGCCCATCGGTAAGCTATTTGTATCAAGACCATCGAGATACAATGACAAATATGTTGGAAAATTGATGGAACAGAGTGACAAGTTGTAAGTATTATGCCCTAGGTCCAATCGACTTTGGACATAAATACTTTTATATATAATTAATGCAATTAAATGGCAGATCTATTATTTAATTAATAGACAATTAAATAAATAATAGAGTCCGTAGATTCAAATATTTGTAATTTGTTAATCACAAGGAGTTGTGATTGTGAGATACAAATTACATCAGATTGAATCTTAAATCATCCGTGGTCGTAAGTAATAACGAGATACGGATATCGTTATTACGGATAGACCATCACGTGTGGCATTTCTTACTTGTGAAGTAAGTAGCTGATCTCACAAGTTAAAGTGTGGTGACACTTAAATGAACACGTTGATGTTTGTTATAGAACAAAACATTGGAGACCCGTCGAGAGATTCCACATGGATAACTATCTGAGTGTCGGTGGTTAATCTCTAACGTTCGGTAGTGAAATTGGTCCTTTGACTTGAGGTCGTCATGGTACCTTATATGAGGACAGTCATACTTTGGCGGTGTTGGATGTTGCTCTGAAAAGGGCCGCTAATACGACATCGTTCGGGTACGTCAAGAATCGTATGAAGGTTGTGATTGATCAATAAAGGATTCGTCACTCTTAGATAGTAGGAGATTATGATCTGCGTTTCATTCAATTAAGTCAATGATGAAATCCTTGGCCAAGGTGTACTCATAAGTCGAAAAGGAGTTTTCGATTTATATTGACTTAATAGTGGAGTGAAGATATGATCGATGATCGAGATTGACACAACTCCATATCTCGTAATTGATCGGATCATATTGACGAAGGGATTATAGTTTCACGGTAAACGAACGAATTTGGTTTTGTCATACCACGTGACATTTTCCGTCACATGTATTGCCCTGACACATTGCTAGATGTCAATCAGGGACGGCGAATGTGAATTGACGATAAATTAAAAGGGGTGTTTTAATTTATCAATTTTGATTAGATCAAAATAATATTTCACGTCGTTAGGCATCGTGGTCGGGAACCTAATGGGTCACACACAAAAGAGAATTGGAAGATTGCAAAATTTCCAATTGGTTAATTTAACAATCGTTGGATAAATTAATTAATTGGATTTGTTATTTATATTTTCGAATTAATTAATTGGATTAATTAATTCACGGACCGGGTTTAATTAATTGGATTAATTTATTATTGGACCGGACCGGACCGGACCGAGCCTGTTTGGGTTTATATAAATACATAACTAGGGTTTGAGGTCCATTAAGGTTTTCATTATTCTTGCTAGCACAAGAGAAAACCCTAGAGGCTGCAATCATTTTCTCTGTGTGGATCATCGTTGGAGGCTGGACAATTGGACAGCTGTGGTGGCGAATCAAAGTTGTGGAACGAAAAGAAAAGCAATAGGATTGCAGATCTGGAAAAGGTACAATCTTATCACAATTCCTAACCAAACACAATGAGATCTATTGGATGGGAATCGAAATAATTTAATTTTCCGTTGTGCATGTATAAGTAGATTCCCAACAGTGGTATCAGAGCCTACTTTGTGTTTGTTAGGAATTGATTTGCATGATAGAATAATCAAATGTTGATTGAACATATTTTTCTTGTTTTCTAGCAAATTGAAAATTGGATTTTCGGATTAACAAAAAAAAAAACAAAAGGGAAAGTCGACGGCAAGGTTTCCGACAGCGTGGTGGCGGGCGGTGGGCAGCGACAACAGTCGCTGCTGCCGCTGTTGCAGCGGGACTCGCCTTGCAGTGGCGAGCCCCGCTGCAGTTGGTGCAGCAGCGAGTCGCTGCTGCACTGGGCGAGGGCGACGTGCGTGGACTTGAGAAGAGGGGCGGCGCCGGCTAGTGCCGCCCCCTGATTTTTTGAAACAAGGCTCCAACGTCGCTATCGGCGCCAAGAAGAGAAGGGGAATTTCTAGGGTTTCTGAAATTGGCTGTTCAGATTGTGTTTGGAGGCGGGGGCTACTCTGCAATTAGTGTAATTGTGGGGGCCCAAATGCAATTATGTAAAAGGGGTCAGTTTGCAATTTTTTAAAAGGGGACTTGTTCTGCAATTTTAAATTTTGGAAGGGTCCGATGTTAATTTCAAAATTGGGTCAATTTGCAAGTTTTCAAAATGGTTTTAAATTTCAATTTTGAAATGGTTTTAAAATTGATTTTAATTGGGTTCGACCCATAATTTTAATTTTGACCCAAATTAAAATTTT
>NW_019266149.1:93506-136331 GCF_002742605.1 Olea europaea var. sylvestris
AGTTGGACTCTAATTTGTTATTTAATTAAAATTTGATTTTAATTAAATATTCCCGCTGATTAAATAATCGATTAATATGATTAATTAATTATTTAATTAATCCGATCCATTTGTCTAAAAGAGTTTAGACGACTTAATTGCTAGAAACTTGAAACTTATTTGCATATAATATTAGATATTATATAGGTATACATTTATGTGATGAATGTATTATTAGTGGACGATTATGGACTCGACCATATGGATGTGTTGAATGGTTAATTTTTAATTTTGTCGTTTTATGGGCCTGCGAGCTCTTAATTATTTTGGGCCTGCGAGCCCGTTGTTATTATTATTGTTACTATGGGCCTGCGAGTCCAATTTCATTTAGGCCTGCGTGCCAACTAGTATAGGATACATGTTGGAATTGGACTAATTGAAGAGATAAGAAGAGGTGGAGACCATGGAGATGGTGCATTGACACTGTTCAATGCTATACCCCCTAGGAATTGACCAACTAGTCTTCCTTATGGCCCGGGAAGACTAGATAGTAAAAGTCCATTATCGTCCACACTATTATAGTGGATGTATAATAAATTATATATATGTGATTATATCGATATTGATGAGACCTAAGCATACAAGAACCTCAATAAAATATTAAGTCACATTTTACATTCGTCCTCCATCATTATAGTGAAAACCCAGAGTCCTAAATCGATCTTAGCTTGTTGAGAACACTCAAGGCTGATCTATTATGGATATGTCTGACACTATGAAATATCAGATGTTTCTGAATGATGGGTCCGACTTAACTAAAGTTTATCTTTTGTTGAGTACACTCAAGGAGATAGATTTTAGAGACATGATAAAATATGTGAGGACAAGGAGTTGTCAACTTAATGATCTAGGAGTTGTATGCAAATCCCCTCAATAAAATATTAATTCACATTCGTAATCACCTTCCATCATTATAGTGAAAAACGAGAATCCTAAATCGTCCCAGTTTGTTGAGTACACTCAAGGCTGGTCCATTAGGGATATGTTTGACACTATGAAATATTTGATATTTCTGAATGATGGGTTTGACTTAACTAAAATTTATCTTTTGTTGAGTACACTCAAGGAGATAAATTTTAGAGGCATGTTAAGCTAACACATAAGATGTGTGAAAACAAAGAGTTGTTAGCTTAATGATCTGAGAGTTGTATGGAGATACAATTGATAATAGTATCTACCCAAATATTATATTAGGGCTTGTTGAGTACACTCAAAGTCTTAATATAATAGATGGGATCCCAGCCCACTGGGAGTCAAGCATGGTAACTCATATCTATGCTTTCTCTTTGGGGGTGGAAAATGATTATTATTTTTTTACAAGGTACTTTAAACTGAAACGGAGAAAATGAATTTTTCTAGGCCCTAGACTCTACCATAATACCGTGTTTTCCCCAAAATTTTACAATATCGGTATCTCAAATAAGGCAAATTTATTCAATTTCAAACAAGTTAGCTGACACATTGGCAGGAAAAGTAATAATTGCCTTCTACTATGCCAAGAAAATTGCCCAATCATATATTATATAAGAAACCATTCAAACCATTTTATCTTTCCATCAAATCATTACCATATAAGAGAAATACTTTTTTATTCAACTAGTGCACGTGTGATTGATGTGGAAGAAATGTGTATTAACTTAATTAATTACAAATTTAGGTAATATCTTCCAATATCAATAATATGAGCATAAATTATTTGAAATAACTATTTCTCGAGCCTAATATGCATAATTACTTACGAACCGTCTAACGAGCCCAATATGGATATATTTATACTTGTACTATCAAATTTTTATTATTTCGCTCAAATAAAAAAATAAATTTAAAACTTATTTCATTTTAGTCCTCAGATTTTCAAAACGTAAAAAAAAAAATCTATATAATAAATACGTTTACATTCTATTATTATTATTATTATTATTATTATTATTATTATTATTATTATTATTATTATGGGCGTTACAATTGAACACTTTGTCTTTGAGTCGAATTTGCCTCGCAACGATGCCTACGAATTATGGCAATCAACTCTCAAAATACAACGACTATCTTTTTGTGTGAGCAACACATCAACATGTAAGAAACAATGAACCAGAATATGGTCTTGCACTCCTTAATGCAAGTGAAAGAAAACCAGAATTTTATGCAACAATTATGCAAAATTTAGTTGAGAGAGAAGAAAGAATGAATGCTTATGATTGCATATCGTTGGTGTGTCAAAAAAGATGTCCCAAGGGTCCTATTTATAGAGTATGAAGAGTGGTGGATGAATTGATGAGAGCCAAATCATGCAACCTTTCGAAAAGAAGCAATGCTAGCCATCGTTAGCTTTTTGTCGGACCCTTGCTCGAGCGTCAATAACAGAGAATTTATCGTTTGCTCTTCGCTAGATCGTCATTTGAGCGACGGTTTGTTGGATTTTCCAGCCAACTACACTCTTTTTCAATTTTGGACCACAATTTTTCATTAATCTGGAATTGGATTTTGCCTTTCAAATATACTACGACGATCTACTCGTCGAGTAGAATAAGTTAGTCTATTTATATTTATAATTTGACCATCAGATCAAGTTTGAATGTTCGATTAAATTTGACACTGAGTACTTTTTCCAAGTTATACTTGACCAAATTTTTTTATTATTTTAAACCAATTCCATCAATCCGCCACATGAATGGAAATTTTTCGATATGCACAAAAAAAATGCAAATGACATGTAAACTCTAAGATAGGAGTACAAGCGACAAGTCATAGTTTCAAGATAGGTAACTTGTGGGTTTGAACCTTCTTTAGTCAAATGCAATCGAATTTACGAGGCTAATTGGTGAATGCGATGTCTTGAACTATTCAACCTTTCGTGTAAATCAAAACAGCTGTATCAACATCATAACTTATCTTACCACTTCGGTTCTCATGGTTGTGTCCATTTTGGCCCTGGACAACTCATAGTTTCATAAGTTCTTTAAGAGAATTAATCCTCAAATTCTCGTAGAAGCGGCCCCACTTCACACTTATAAAGGTGATCTCTTACCTTTCTACTCCAAGGTATAGGAATCATTAAAAATTTCTACTTATTCTTACACACAGTTATCATAGCACTTTAGATTTTAGGAATGGGAGTAAGTGTTTTACTCCAAACCTTTTATGACTTTGTTGTCTCATTGAATCAAGATCTTGGAATCTCCAATTTACAAGGTCGGGTTCTCGTCGTAGTAATTCTTTTTGATAGGCTTTAGGCCCATTCCTTTTAAAAGATGGTATACTTGATCTCTTGTTAATCCTTTTGTTAAAGGATCTGCTAAGTTCTCCTTTGACTTAACATAATGAATTGAGATTATACCATCTGATATCAATTGTTTAATGGTATTGCATCTCCGACATATATGTCGAGATTTACTATTATACATACTGTTCTATGCCCTTGCAATTGCCCGATTGATTATCGCAATGAATGTTAATCGCAGGAATCGATTTCTCCCAACGTGGAATTTCTTCAAGGAAACTACGAAGCCATCCAGCTTCTTCTACGACTTTATCTAATGTAATAAACTCAGACTCCATCATAAAATGAGCTATAGAAGTTTTCTTAGATGACTTCCAGGACACGGCTCCATCTCTAATGGTAAACACATAGCCACTGGTGGACTTGAATCCTTTATGTCAGATATCCAATTTGCATTGGTATATCCTTCTAACACTGTTGGATATCTTAAGTAGTGTAATCCATATCCAACTGTGTGTCTTAAGTATCTAAGAACTCAACTTAACGCCTTCCAATGTTCAGTATTAGGATTACTTGTAAACCTACTCAACTTGTTGACTATGTATACTATATCCGGACACGTGCAGTTGGTAATGTACATCAAACTACCTATAACGCGTGAATACTCTAATTGAGCCACGAGATCACCAGTACTTTTTGGCTAAATGTACACTTAAATCAATTGGTGTCTTAACCCGTTTATCGTTATACGCATTAAATTTTTTTAAGTATAGTATCAATATAGTGTGATTGAGACAATGACAAACCATCAATGGTCTTAGAGATCTTGATACCTAGTATCACATCTACAACTCTCATGTCTTTTATATCAAAATGTTTTATCAACATTTTCTTAGTTAAGGAAATAACTTTCGAGTTATTTTCCATAATTAGCGTATCGTCAACATATAAGCATATGATCACATATTTGTTAGGTATGTTTTTAATGTAGACACACTTGTCACATTCATTGATTTTGAATCCATTCGACAACATAGTTTTGTCAAACTTTTCATGCCATTGTTGCGGTGCTTGTTTTAATCCATATAGTGACTTTACAAGCTTACACACCTTTTTTTCATTTCTAGGAGCAGCAAACCTTTTAGATTGTTCTATATAAATTTCTTCTTTTAATTCACCATTTAGAGACGTAGATTTGATGTATTTCAAGATTATGCAATATCTTGATTCCAATCAAGACACGGATAGATGTGATTTTGTTACAGGTAAATAGGTATCAAAAAATTAAGTCCTTCTTTTTGTCTATATCCTTTGACTACTAATCTAGCCTTATATTTGTATATTGATCCATCTGACTTCAATTTCTTTTTGAAGATCCACTTACAGCCTAAAGTTTTGTTTCCTAGAGGAAGATCAACCAATTCCCAAGTGTGGTTGCTCATGATGGATTCAATTTCATTATTTATCACTTCTTTCCAAAAAGGGCTTCAGGAAAGAATATTGCTTCACTAAACATCCTAGGAACATTCTCTAGTAGATTGGTAACGAATTTTGGACCAAATGTATTATGAATTCATTGCCTCTTACTACATCTTAGTTTTTCATTTTCTTGAAGATTGCCATTTTCTTTATTAGCTTCGTCATAAGTTCATTTATGTGAACTTTTTTTCTTTTCCTTACAAGAAAAGATGTCTTCAAAGAAAATCGTATTCTTTGATTTAATGATTGTACCTTCATGCACATCAAGTACTTTGGACTGATGGACCAAAAATCGATACGCACTACCATTTATTGCATATTCGATGAAGACACAATCAATTGTACTAGGTCCATTACTTACTTGTTTAGGCTTAGTTATTTGTACATTTGCTAAATACCCCTACACTTTTAGATGTTTGGAGGAAGGTTTTTGACCTTTCCATAACTCATAAGGTGATTCGACCTTACTCTTATGTGGTATTTTAGTAAGGATATGATTCACAGAAAGAATAGCTTCCCCCACAGGTTTTGAGGTAAGCTTGAGCTAGTCAACATTGCATTCATCATTTCCTTAAGGGTTCGATTCTTACGTTCAGCAACCCAGTTGGATTAAGGTGAATATGGTGTAGTAGTTTGATGTATAATCCCAGATTTTGCACAAAACTCTTCAAATGGAGCAACATATTCTCTACCTCTATCACTAAGATTATCTTTATTCATTTTCCAAGTTGATTTTCAACTTTAGTTTAATAGTGTTTAAACACTTCCAAAGCTTCGTCTTTACTTTTCAACAAGTATACATAACAATATCTTATACAATCATCTATGAATGTGATGAAATACTTTTTACCACATTTTGTTTGTATGAACTTCAAGTCACACACATCAATGTGAATAAGTTTCAAAGGTGTCATGGTTCGTTCAACCCGAATGAAATGGTGTTTTGGCCAACTTTGCCCCTGCATAAATTTCGTATTTTCCTTCCTTGAAATGCATACTTGGAAGTAAACTTAAATTCATCAATTTCCTTATAGAATTGAGGTTTGCATGTCCTAATCTATGATGCCATAAATTAGACAACTCAAGAATATAAGGAGAAGATGATATTTTATTTCTTGAATTATTCGGTACAAGTGTTAGGACATTCATTTTGAATAGTCTATCTTTTACATAGCCTTTTCCTACATACATGTTATTCTTGGTAAGTACCAACTTATCCGAAATAAAGACTAACTTAAAGCCATTCTTGCTCAACATAGAATCCGATACTAAATTCTTACGAATATTTGGCATGTGAAGAACATTATTGAGGCTAAGTTCCTTTCCCGATGTCATCTTCAATATGACTTAGCCTTGTCCTTCCACTTTTGAAGTTGAGAAGTTCCCCATAAACAATTTTCTCTCCCTCGGTTGGAGTATAGGAAGTGAACATCCCTTTATCAGCACATATGTGACGGGTTGAACCTATATCAATCCATCATTCCATGGGATTTCCAACGTTATTGCATTTTAAGACAACGGTTGACAAATTCATATCAGATATGCCATTTCATATGGTATCAGATTCTGTGATACTTGCTTGGGCTTGCTTCTTTGGTTTGCGAAATCAACAGAGCAATGTCCTACCTTTCCACAGTTGTAGCAATTGCCTTTGAACTTTTTTGCGTTCTTCTTCGAAGGTTCAATAGCGTGCTTCCTCTTCTTGCTTTTATTGTTTTTAGATTCCATCACATTGGCCTTTGTTTATAGTGGTTGATTCCCATCACGTTTGTCTGGAATTCTATTATCTTCTTCAATCCTTTCTCGGACCACAAACTCTTCAATGTTCATCTGTTTGTGCTTGTGCTTGAGATAATTTTTGAAGTCTCTCCACATGGACAGAAGTTTTTTGATGATTGCAACCAATTGAAATGATTTACTTAGAGACATATTCTCTGCATGAATGTCATGAATGATAACCTACAATTTTTGCACCTGACTGATGACCATCTTTGAATCTACCATTTTGTAGTCCAAGAACTTTCCCACAATGAACTTCTATCCAGCGTCTTCAGTTTTGTACTTATTTTCCAAAGACTCCCATAGTTCCTTTGCAAATTTTTTGAAACTATATACGTTCTACAATACGTTGTCCTAGCCATTCAGAATGTAGTTCTTGCACAAGAAATCCGAACGTTTCCAAGCATCTAAAGAAATCAATGATGCTCTGTAGTTTTTCTCTTCTTGCATAACGAGAGCATCTTCATTTAAAAATTTCGCCAGGTTGAGGATGTGAGATCGAACAACATCTTCTATTGCTACCTCTAGAAATCAGCCCTAATGAATTTCTCCGATTTTTCTTCATGTGGAACGAAGTTTGTAGGAGTAGTCACAATCGAAGGAATTGCAATGATAGGAACGGTTCTTTTCGAAGTTTCCATGTTTGAAATTTCATTCGAAGTAAACTCGATGTTGATTACCGAATTCATTTCTGTTTACAGAAAATAGAAGATCAACCAAATCAATAAAATGATAGAAATAGTTAATCCAAAATAGTTTAACCGAAGAAAGATCACTCCAACAAAAATTTGACTTAAGATTGTTGGAAAATTGACGAAACGGAGTGACAAGTAATGCTCGAAGAAGACTTAAACAACTTCTATAGAAATTCGACAAAGTAACGATAGGAAATGACCAAAATATTTCACCAAACAATCACAAAAGTGCCGCAATAATAACGCCAAAAATGGATGCAAAGTCAAGGCAAGTGTTGAACACTTTGTCAGTAAGTCAGATTTGCCGTGCAACAGTGCTTACGGATTATGGCAATCAACTCCTAGTATACAACGTCTATCTTCTTGTGTGAGCAGCACTTCAACACGCAAGAAACAATGAACCAGAATATGGAATTGCTCTCCTTATTGCAAGTAAAAGAAAACAAGAATCTTGTGCAACAATTGCGCAAAATTTGGTTGAAAAAGAAGAGAGAATGAATGCTTATGATTGCATATCATTGGTGTGTCATAAAAGACGTCCCAATGGTCCTATTTATAGAGTATGAAGGGAGGGGGATGAATTGATGCGAGCCAAATCATGCAAAAACTTTCGAACAGAAGCAACATTAACCGTCGCTAGCTTTTCCCCGGACTCTCGCTCAAGCGTCAATAACAGAGAATCCGTCGCTCACTCTTCTTGGACCATCACTCCAGCGACGAGCTAGTGAGCGATGGTTTGTTGGATTTTCAGCCAACTACCCTCTTTCCCTTCCAATTTTGGGTCACAATTTCTTATTCATCCGAATTTGGTTTTTATCTTTCGAATATACTATAACGATCTACTTGTCAAGTAGAATAAGTTGGTCTATTTACATTTATAATTTGACATCAGATCAAGTCCGAATATTTGATTAAAGTTGACATCGAGTCTCCAAGTTATACTTAACCAAATTTTTGATTCTTTTAAACCAATTCCATCAAAATATTCGACGTTATTTCCTTTTAGGAAAAGGAGTAACCTCTTGCAGATGTAAGAATAAAAAAAAAAAAAAATCATCTCCATAGGATTTTGCAAATCTTTTTAAAGTTCCAAAAAATTTCTCCCACTAAAATTAATTATGCTATATTTTAAATTTTATAAGTACAATTTTATTTTGGCAAAATATTTAGATTTCGATAGGGCGAAGATAAGTATATTAATATGGGGTTTGTTGGATAGCTCGTATTTAATCGTGTATATTAGGCTCGAGAAAAAATTAATTCGAATTAGCGAAACTTAAGTTATTAACGTTTGTAGGAGTTATCATTAATTAGATATTTATTTAAGTTGGTATATTGTATTCTTGATGGACTTACCTTTTTATTGATTAGAAATTGTTTTTCAATCAATGTACAAAGAATCCTACATATTGATTTGACATTACATGTCCTACTCTCAATCGGTGACTTTTATTTACCCAATTCTTACCTATTTTCTTATGGTGCACGGTTCCACTTTTTAACCCTAACAAACTCTAATAGACTAGATCATAAGGGTGTAGATATATATAGGTGTCAATTGGAGGCTAATAACACATAAAAAAATTTATATACATACACGTGAGAGAAAGAGGTTGTGGGAAATCAAAAAGCCAATTTCATACATTTAATATATTATTTAGCATACTTGCACATTCATTTACTCAACGCATTTGTTTGAGAAAAGAATTGGAATGTGTAATTAAGATTTTCAAAGGTTTAAGGTAAGGTAACAAGGTGTTGTTGCTTTCATCCCGTTTAAATTGTTTATTTCATGTTGTTGAATTATTATGCTTATAATAGTTTAAAGATATGATATGCATATTATGGTCATCCAGTACCAAAAATATGATATTTATTGAGCTTACTGATTTCTAAAGATATGATGACGGTATGATATTTTGACATATGTATTTAAATATTTTTATTCCGGATTGCACCATGATCTTTCGTGTCCTACTGAGTATTCCCGTGTACTACCCCTTTTTTTCCACTCCTCACAGATTAGAATGGCCCATTGGTTGGCGGTTGATGATGTGCAGTCATGATGCTAGAAATTATGGAATTCAATAAAAATAATCTAGAGTAATATGACTATAGATATTTATTTTTCAGCGTTATTTTAGTTTATTTTTACGTGAAATTTGTTATTTAGAATTTGGGACTTGTTTCAATTAATTATGTTTCCTATATGTTTTATCTATTATTGGTGGAACGTAAATTCTCATGTTGGGATATTTGATAAATTTATATAACTATGGGAATGAAACTTTGGGTCATTACAAATAATAATTTCTAGTAATAAGGCAGGCATACCATCTATATTCATTGACGACGAATATTCCAGAGTAAAACATTGATTTGTTTGAACTGGTAAAATTCTCAATCCTCCAAATAATCCTTCAATTGCTTGTTGATTTGTTTGAACTAGTAAAATTCTCAATCCTCCATATAAATCTTGCCACTAGATAATCCTTCAATTGCTTCTTATCTGCAACTTTTAGACATTTCTTCGTTCAGTAGAACCAATAAATGGCATACTAAAAGCTAAAATAAGACAGATGTGCCCATGCCCATGCTCAACTTAAATATGTCATAATAGATTTTAGCCAGATATGCAGATTTCAAACACTAAAGGCCTGTTCGGACATTCTACTTCTACTTTTTATAGAAGTAGAAAGCAGCTGATTTCCTCTAAAAACTCGACAATTCAAACATGTTTCAAAATCAAAAATGGAATTCAGCAAAGAAAAATTAACAATTTCATGATCAAATAAAATGAGTTCACCTTCCATACTTAGAGAGCTCAGCCAAATTGGAAAGTAAAAACTATACTTATTCTTGGATCTCTAATTGCAAAAGAATAAAAAGGAAGGAAATTAACAATACATTAAGTTCTTCTTTTAACTACAAAAGACACACTACTTAATCAATGCTTTCAAGCAAAAACAATTACCAATCCATATATATATATATATATATATATATATATATAAACATAAACAAAACAACAAGAAAATAAGGTCAAGAAAATAGAGAAAGAGAATAAAAACCCAAAAAATAATTGTTTGGAATTACAAACTAGACCAATAATGTTACGTCAAATCTTGTCACGGTAAAGAAGCAAAAGAGAGCAATTTTCACAAGCCCAGAATGACTTTCAACAAAGAACATCCTCACTTCAAATTGTGGGAATACAAAAATACCCTAAAAAGAAATCCAAGGAGAAAAAGTGTTGGAAAATATGTCATCCACTAGAGAGAAATGGAGAAAAAACAAGAATGAAGCCGAAAAGAATATAGAAATGGAAGGCTTGAATACGGTATCGTTGTCCTCAAACGATATTTGCCCCTCTCGGATTGAAATTTGGTGATTATAGGGTTTTTGGCAAATATTTGTAGGAGTAATCAAGCCTTGTCAAGTATTCAACACTTAATTACTTAGTGTAATCCTTCAAACTTTGAGAACACAAAGGAAAGAATTGAATATAAAGGAATAAATTAACGATCTTTATTTTATGGAATCAAATGCTTGTTTAAGAGTGAATTCTATATGTTTTTTCAATATATTTGCCTTGAACATTGATCACCTATTTATAGGTCTCAAACGTACTCCATGAAGTGGTACCAAAATTAAATGAAAGGCCACCAAAATTCATATTGCAACGGCAAAAATCAACCTGTTTATTTGATGGCCTATGCGACCACAGGCTGAAATGAAAGGCCACCAAAATTCATAGTTGATCCCCCTGCATATGTCCAGGCGACCGCAGGCTGAAATGACCTATGCGGTCGCATAATAGTATAATTTGGCCTTAGTTTCACTCTTTCATTCCTTGATTTTATTGATTTTGAACAACAAAATACAACAATCCCCCACTTATTCAAAATTCAATAAAATCTCATATTCAAAATATACAATACTCATGCATAAGAATTAGATGTCTTTCGATTTGAATCTAACCATAGTGTGATTCATATAAGTAGTAGAGCCAGAATCAAAGGTAGCGTTAAAGATTCAAATCAATTATTCCATGTGACAATTCAGGTAAGAACACACACATAAGTATCACGCATTCTCAAGTTCCTCAAACTCGCTTAGTGCTTATATGGCTTTGCACTTATCTAATTCGACAAAATTTTAAGAGAGAAACTCTAACTCTCTATTAAGGCGGCAACACCTCAAAGTTTATCTAGGTAAAGTTCTTCCAACATCTTTGTTACTTTTAGAGATAATTGTACTTAACACCGAACTTTATTAAGAGCTTGAAGCTCAACCCTCATTACAATAACAACCAACATTAAATAATTAATATAGGCTTATTGCAGATTTTACAATGTTGAGACTATCCACATATCGAATGATTTGTTATTACTGTTCGCGAGCGTACGAGATCGTTGTACAAGAAATAGAAATAGTGAGTTTCGAGTTTATCGTTCCCACGAGGAATAAGGTTTAAAATATAGTTCAATAGTTTGTATTAAATTTGAGTGAGCAGTGACAAAAAAAAAGAGTGATTTTGTGGTTGTTTATACTACTACGAATATATACTAATAAAGCAAGTAAATTTTGGTTTTATCGAATGTGAATGCCTGTATTGGATTCATAATTCTCCCTATTTCTATTTATTTCAATTATCAATTAATAATCTAGTTAATTTCATGTATTATTGACAACTGATAACACTAATATGTTAAATGTCATTTTCCAAGATAAATCAACATATGGTTAATACAACCAGATCCTACTCCTAGTTCGAATTCATATGAAAATCATGCATTTTTGTTAGGTTATCTACATGATTGCACATGTCATAGATATTATTCCTAATAACTATTATTCATGTGTTGATTTTGTCGCGTTCTAAACTTATTGTGAATATTCCTACACTACAACAAGTAACTAACTATTCAATTAATGGCCAAACAATTAAATAGTGCAATGAGAATACAAAATCAATTAAGAAGTAGCAAGAAATATCTAAATTAAAGTTTTAAATTGAAATAAATAGAAATATGGTTCATCATTCATCCAATACAATAAAAAAAAAACCTAGTATTCTAATGATTAAATTATACAAGAAATATTTAAAAAATCACTCGAAAAGAAGAAATAATGAAGAAAGTGTTGAAATTCAATTTCTTGGCTTGAATCTTAAAAATGGATGAATATTTTTTAGTAAACTTGTATAATCTGCATTGATCTTGATGCTCAGCCTCGTTCTTTGCTTCCAAAATACGTAGAATATAGAGATTTTTCGGTCTAAGGAAAGTCCCTTACATTTTGGCAACTCCTAATATAAATAGGGCACCAAAAGATTGTATACCAAAAGTTTTCAGAATAAAATAAGGAAACAATTTTTTCCCGAAAACATTTGGTATGTATGCAGAGTACACGTATTCTGGTCTCTGGAATGGATTTTTGGAATCTCGAGTACGCAAGGCCTGTAGGCCTATGCTTAAGTAAAATACAATTTTTTGCCGAACTTTCTCACGTGTGTACTTTGATCATTTTCAACAAATTCTCTTCCCATTGACTTATCTTCAACTCCATTTGAATCTTGGCATTCTTGAATCATCATTTTGCAATCTGACTTAACTTTTAAAATATTACATTTTAGTCCCCAAACTTTGTATTTGATTCGACCGAGCCATTTTCTCTTGTAATCTTGTTTCTTTATCTTCCAATTGAATCATTGACATTTTTTATCTTCAGTTTGTCATCTGTCTAATCCATGGATTTTTTGCAATTTAGTCCCTAATTTTAGGTATTTTTCATTATTTTTGCATTCATTTCTCCAGTTGTTCATCAAACATAGAGTTTTACCTATTTGACACAATATAACATGAATTAGGCTATTTTTCAACAAAAGAACTAAAAAATATATTATTATCTAAAGCCCCAAATAAGTGTATAAAATGCACTTATTAATTACTCTTTGAACCCGTGGATTACTTGTTAAATAATGACAGGTAGGATTGCCATAATTGGTGGACCTTTTTATTTTAAGAGTTTCAACCACATTCTACTTGAAGTAGAAGTTACTAAATCTCTATTTAGAGGTTTAATTAAAGGATCTGCATACATTAGACTCCCTATAACACTTGCATACTCCAATTGAGCAACTTCCCTTCCATCACTCTTCATAAGTTTTGAACTTAGATCAATAGGGTACTATATTCTCTTATGTTCAAATGCTTGAACTTATTTATCGCATTCTTAATATAATGTGATTGATTTAAATTATAACCCCACTAGTTTTAGTAGCTTTGATACCCAAAATGGTATTCATTTGTCCAAGATCCTTCATCTTGAATGTGAAAGATAGAAACTTCTTCATTTCTTCTATTCCATATATGTGATTACTTATAATCAACATATCATCAACATATAAACAAATAAATATCACATAATCTTCACATAATTTAGAATACATACACTTATCCACATTATTATGTTTAAAGCCAAATGATATAATAGCTAAATCAAACTTTTCATGTCATTTCTTAGGTGCTTGCTTCAAATCATATAAAGATTTCACCACCTTGCACACCTTGTGTTTATTTTAGGGCAAAGCAAACTCTTCAAGTTGTTCTATATAAATCTCATCATCGAGATCCCCATTCAAGAAAGCCATTTTGACATCCATTGATGAACATACAAGTCATGTATATAAGCCAATGTGAATAATATCATGATTGATGTTATTCTAGCTACAGGTGTATAAGTATCAAAATAGTATATTCCTTCATTTTGTTAATAACCTTTAGCTACTAGTCTAGCTTTAAAGATATTAAGAGAACCATCAACATTATATTTTCTTCTAAACACCTGCTTACATCAAATATGTTTGGATTTGGGTGGTAAGTTGACAAGTTCCATTTCAACTTTAATTGCTTCTTTTCAAAAGATATTATCACGAGAAGCCATAGCCTCTCTACAGGTCTTAGGATCAGTTTTCACTTGTAGAACAAAATGAATTGTTCTTACAACGTTATTCTCACTTTCCTCTACTAAGTAAAATGAAATAAGTTGAGAGTCTACTTCATTCGATTCCAACGACTTTTCAATTCGAGTTCTTTTGCCTTTTCAAGGTTCACTAGATTCATTAACACCTTTAAAAGCTGTTTCATCTTATGTTCTACTAGAGCTTGGAATTTCATTATGAACTTCCCTTAATTCATTAACCGAAGATAGTGAATTCTCAAAGAGCTCTATGTCGCTGGATTCAATAATCACATTGGTCTCCAAATTCAACAATCTATATGATTTGCTATTACTAGCATATCCAACGAAGGCACATTTAAAGCCTCTTGGTTCATCCTATTTAGGTTCCTATTCTTACAATAGGCAAGAGATTCCCACATTTTGAAGTATCAAATGCCGAGTTTTCTTCATTTCCACAATTCGTAAAGCGAAACCTTTGTAAATTTTGAAGGAATCTCATTTAGTATTCTATATGTACTTAATAATGCTTCACCGACAAATTGAATGCAGCTTAGCATAATTTAATATGGCATTTATCATTTCAACTAAATTTCTATTTTTTTTAGCTAAACCATTTTGTTCAGGTGTCCTAGGTACTGAACATCGATGGACAATACATTGTTATTCACAAAACATGTTAAAGTCACTAAAAAAGTATTCACACCCTCTATCAATTCTTAATGTTTTTATTTTCTTACTTAAGCGATTTTTTACTTCATTCTTAGATGTTTAAAACATATCAAAGGCCTCATATTTATGTTTTATCAAATAAACACACACACATATATATAAATACCTATTTCCATCTCTAATTAACATGCCATTTAATTCACATATATCCTTTTGAATTAATTCTAGAATGCTAGAAGTTCTTTTCACACTTTGATATGGCTTCTTAGCCATCTTAGATTTTGCACATGTTTTGTATTTAAACACATCATTTTCGTTGTATGAAATTAAGTCACATTTTAACATTATTTTCATATTAATTTACTTATGTGACCTAGTCTAGCATGCCATAAAGTAAAAGAATCAATAATATAAGCAAAATCAACTTTATTAATATTCATCTTGTCAACAGTACATAATTTGACCATTCCTTCACGAGAATATCCTTTACCAACAAATTTCTCGTTTAGGAATAATACAAGTTTACTGGACTCATAAATACATTTAATGCCCCATTTACCTAATAGATTTCCACTAACCAAGTTCCTATTCATGCTGAGAACAAGCAGCAAATTGGTCAAGGTAACGATCTTACCGGAAGTGAAAATGATCTCTACACTTCCTTTTTCAACCACCTTGGAGCGGACTTCACTACCCATTTGAATCTCTTGATCTCCATCAACTTTATGATAAGTTTTGAACAACGATTTATTATATGATACATGTATGGTTGCACATTTATAATACCATAACCTAGGAACCTTTTTCATGACAGTATTAATTTTGTTTACGGTGACCACAATGTTGTCTTCCCTGATGGAGTTCACCTTTCCTTACGAGTTATTTCTTTTCCGGTGTCGACATTTCTTTGAATAATGTCCAAATTTTCCACATACGAAACTACCACCTTTGGTCTATTTCTTGGACTTCTTAAAGTGTGGAAGTGAAAATGATCTCTACACTTCCTTTTTCAACCACCTTGGAGCGGACTTCACTACCCATTTGAATCTCTTGATCTCCATCAACTTTATGATAAGTTTTGAACAACGATTTATTATATGACACATGTATGGTTGCACATTTATAATACCATAACCTAGGAACCTTTTTCATGACAGTATTAATTTTGTTTACGGTGACCACAATGTTGTCTTCCCTGATGGAGTTCACCTTTCCTTACGAGTTATTTCTTTTCCAGTGTCGACATTTCTTTGAATAATGTCCAAATTTTCCACATACGAAACTACCACCTTTGGTCTATTTCTTGGACTTCTTAAAGTGCCTTGAAGGCTTCTTTTTGTTGGATTTGTTAGACGCTTGGTCTTTTCCAAGGCATTGGCTTTTGAAGTGCCTTTATAAGAATTTTCATTCTTATCCCTTACCTTAGGCTCTTCTTCATTGCGAAGATGTTTCTGCAATTGTTCCAAAAGTAATCTTTGGAACTATGCATTATCTTCTTTTGATATCACTTCCAACTCTAGGAATGTTATCAAGAAACTTAAAACCAAAATACTTTGAAATCAAAACTTTCTTGGTACCTTTTTCATCAGCTTTGTGCTTACTTTCCAAAGCGTTCTAGATTTCTTTTTGTAGAGGATGTGTTGTTGTAAAGATCATACAATCGATTGGACAATGCATTGAGTATATGGTCACGACGTATGAGTTCATCTTCTTGGCACTCCTGTCTTTCTATTTTTATGGCATCCGTCTCTCCACTTATTGGTTCTGGTAGCGGCGCTAATTTCGAATTTAATATTTAGAAAATTTTAAGCGCCGTTAATAAAAACTTCAATTTATCTTGCCATCTTGTGAAGTTGGTTCCATCAAAGCGATCTAGTCAAACAAGATCTTGATTAATCAATTTGATTGTCACCATAGCGATTTCATTCTCCATTGTGCAAAATATCACTTGACATTGTTGGAAAATATGTCTTTCACTAGAGAGAAATGGAGAAGAAACAAGAATAAAATCGAGAAGAATATAGAAATGGAAGGTCCGAACACGGTATCATTGTCCTCAAACGATATTTGCCCCCACTTGGATTAAAATTTGGTGATTATAGGATTTTCGACAAATAATTTATAGGAATAATCAAGCTTTATCAAGGATTCAACACTCAATCACTTAGCGTAATCCTTCAAACTTTGAGAACACGAAGGAAATAATTGAATATGAAGAAATAAATTGACAATCTTTATTTTATGGAATCAAATGCTTGTTCAAGAGTGAATTCTATATGTTCTTTTTTATATATTTGCCTTGAATATTGATCACCTATTTATAGGTCTCAAATATACTTCAAAAAGGGGTGCCAAAATTAAATGAAAGACCACCAAAATTCAAATTGCAACAGAAAAAATGGCCAGTTTATTTGCTTTATACGGTCAAATAGGTCAAACCTATGCGACCGCATAGTTGATATAGTAACAGAAAAAAGAAAAAAACTACCACCTGCACGTTCATCAATCAAATCCACCAATTATACACATAAAATTTTCCCTTACCCTTTTTCCATAGACTAAGGGCACCTTTGAATCTAGAAATTATTTGAAGGATAAGCTAGGAGCATGTTGCATTTTGTTACAAATTGGACACAAAAATGGTATTCAAACTCCAAGCATTTAAGGTATGGTGTTTTGGCACTTTTGTAATGTACCAAATTCAAGAAATGTGAATTTTGGCCAAATCGAGTGGGGTTTCTAGGCCATATTGTTTCAGGACGAGGAATTGAAGTGGATCAATTCATAGTTGAGGTTGAGACCAATTGGCCGAAACCTACAAATGTTGGAGAAGTGGGGTGTTTTCTAGGTTTAGCCAGCTATATTGGCGATTTATTGAAGGATTTTCCAAGATAACGGGTCCTATGACACAGTTGACTCGAAAGGGTACTAAGTTCGTATGGTCAGAGAAATGCGAACAATGTTTTCAAGAGTTAAAGGACATGTTCATATCTGCACCAGTGACTATCCATGATGGTTCAGAAAGCTTTGTAATTTACAGTGATGCATCTAAACTTAGTTTAGGATGTATTTTGATTGAACATGGAAAAGTGATAGCTTAAACAATATAAACAGAATTACCCAACACATGATCTCGAACTAGCAGCGGTGGTATATGCCTTGAAGATTTGGCGCCACTACCTATATGGGAGCAAGTGTGAGATCTATACCGATCACAAGAGTCTCAAATACTTCTTCACCCAGAAGAAGTTGAATATGAGACAGTGACGATGATTAGAATTAGTGGAGGCTTACAACTGCACTATCTTGTACCATCCAGGTTAAGGCTAATATAGTAGCTGATGCGCTGAGTAGAAAGAAAATGGGACAGTTATTAGCACTATGTACAAGACAAGATCATTTAATCAGAGATTTTGAGAACTCGAGAATTGAAGTATTAAAGTCACCAGTAAGGAAATCGACACTATTAGCAAGCTTTACTGTGAAACTAATACTCAGGGATAGAATAGTGGCTGCTCAGAAAGATGATCCCCTTTTATGAAAAGATCAGGGTTGATGTGGAAACTGAGAAGAGGAAAGGATTTAACATAGCCCAAGATAAAGCCCTAATGTTTAAAGGTTGACTGTGCATGCCAAAAGATGAAGTATTAAGGAATGAGATTATGATTGAAGCTCACTCTGCTCCTTACGCTGCTCACTTAGGTGAAACCAAAATGTATAAAGAATTACTTAAAACATTTGAGAAATATGAAATGGAAGATAGCTTTGTCTGTGTCCAAATGCATGGTTTATCAACAGGTGAAAGCTGAACATCAAAGGCTGTCTAGTCCGTTGAACCCCATTGACATACCGAATGGAAATGGAAAAAGATTGTAATGGATTTTGTCGTTGGTTTTCCTAGATTAATGAGAGGTCATGATGCAATCTGGTGATTGTGGATCGATCAACAAAATCTGCTCATTTCTTACTAGTTCGGACAACCTATAACTTAGAACAGCTTGCACAGATTTATGTCAGAGAGATTATGTGACTTCATGGTGTTCCGGTTTCTATCGTATCAGGTAGAAACCCGAGATTTACTTCAAAGTTTTGGAAAAGCCATCAGAAAGCTATGGGTACCAAGTTAACTTTTAATACTACATACCATCCTTAGACTAACAGACAATCTGAACGAACTATCCAAGTTCTTGAAGATATATTGAGAGCCTTATCCAATGCTGTACTTGTGTTTCGCGGTGCTTGAGGCGAACTTCGAAATTTGGGCCCTAAGCCCTAAGTCGTCGTAAACAATCCCTTTTTTAAAAAAATAAAATAAAAAATTAGAAGTTTATGGAATTAAATTTGTTAACTTAAATCAACAATAAAACAACAAATAAATTTTTCGGTGTTCCTTCCTTTTCTTCTCATTAAAGTATTTATTCATTTATCTAATCTAACTTCGAATTAATGCCTCTACTCTTTTTTCTCTCTCTCTCCGTCTCTCTGTTTTTTTTAGCTCCAGATGCAGATTTAGGAGCCATGGTATTTGACTCAAGTCACTTGTTAGCTAACAATTATTGAAAAGTGAAAAAAAGCAAAGGCAAAAAATGAGCTGTAGGGATCCCAAAGCAGTCCATAAATAATATCCCAGCAAAGGCCATAGAACAAAGGCAAAATGAAAATGATAAAATCTTTATTTTCTTAACTCTCAATTTCTATTTTTATTACTTGGGATTGGGACTAAACTTGGAATAACCTCACTATTAATCATTTCCATGTAAGAAATAAAAATCTTGGTGACTACAACATCCTCTTCTTTAAGTGCCACTCCACCACTTTTCTGTGAACAAACAATATCTTGTGGAGTGACATCCTTAAAATTGTCTAGTTACTCCTCGAGAATAGTATACTCATTACAGAACTGATATAAATCTCCTCGGTGAATTCGAAGGATCAAGTCCCTGATTCCTTTAATTCTAGGTCTAGAGCTGTCTCAATAGTTTAGATTATTGTGTCATCTAACTTCCAATCTTGTGAAGGATCATGTATATGAGATGCTATCTCTAGATAATTATTTGCCTTCAATAAGGCATCTACAACCAATAACTCGATTGCCTTTCGAACTAGCAAGTATCATTTCCTTTACTCTTTCTATAGCCTCAGATTTCTATTTCAATATGATGCACATCCACAATATGATCCACCACATCTACAGGCATTTGCTCATGAGACCATTCTGATCCCTTGTGAATCATAGGAAGAAACTCATGTTCAAACAAGTGGCTAAAAGCCCCAAGGCCTTCATCATGCAAAAGTCCAGTAAGTTTTCCTTTGTCTTTATGGATTCAATCATAACTAAAGGCTCTGTCCAACTACACTAAAAACAAACACCCTTCTTCTCTCATTTATATTCAGCTAAAAGCAAAATTAAAACCTTCTTGAAACCATTTGTAACTTTTTAAGCAATTGAATTGCTTGTATAAAATTAAGCCAATGAGCCCTATTCAACTTTGAAATGAAATAAAAACCTTTCACACTCTCTTCTTCTGCTGTAGAGTTTTGCCATCAAAATAGTCCATTATTTTTTCTCCAAATTACATTCGAATATTTTATTAAAAGTTAGGAAAATCAAAAATGCCTTCAGAAGATTCAAATTTTCAAATCAATGAAAAAAGAGGAATTTATAGATGAAGTTGAAGAATAGAGCATAGCATCAGATTTTGGAAACCACAAGAAGAAATCAGCCAATAACATTATAACAGCAATTATACCCAAAATCCCAAAATAAAGGGAAGAGAAAAGGGAAAAAAACTGAAATACTATATTATGTGCAGGAAAGTGAAAGAAGGAAGAAAAATAAATTTAGATTTTATACATAACCTAAACAAAAAGGAGCGGTCAATTGAGAGGTGGATTGTTGACGGTGAATCGGTGAGGATGGCCACCACATTAGCTCTGACCACCATTATTGAACATGTAGGTTTTGCCGTTGATTTCTCGGAGTCTAGAGGTCTTTTCTTTTGAACGCATGGGCATAGTGGGTTTTTTCAAAAAAAAAAAAATTAAAAGGTGAAAAAATGGGCCCCCTAAAATTATGGGCCTGAGGCGGAGGCCTCTTGGGCCTCCCATTAGGTTCGGCTCTACCTGTATCCTAGATTTGGGTGGTAAGTGGGAAGATCATTTGCCGTTAGTTGAATTTTCATACAACATAGCTTTCAAGCCATTATTGGCATGACACCGTTTGGATGGGTGACGATGTCGTTTGCCATTATACTGGGATGAAGTTGGTGAAATGAGAGTTTTAGGTCTATAATTGGTCGAGAAGATTGTAGAGGCTATATATAAAATTAGATCAAGAATTAAGACTGTACAAGATTGTCAGAAGAACTATGCCGAAAAAAGGAGAAAAGAGTTGACTTTCAAGGTTGGCGAGAAAGTATTTCGCAAAGTGGCACCGATGAAGTAAATACTACGATTTGGAAAGAAAGGAAAATTGAGTTCTAGATTTATCGGTCCATTTGAAATTCTTGAAAAATTTAGAAATGTGGCATATCGTTTAGCATTACCACCCAAACTATTGGAAGTGCATAACAAATTTCACATTTCTATTTTGAGAAAGTATACACCGGATCCTAGCATATGGTGAATGTTTGATCACTGATGTCCAGAGTGATATGACATACGAAGAAGTTCCTGCAGCGGTTCTAGAGAGAAAGGACTAGGTTTGGAGAAATCGAAAGGTTTCACTAGTCAAAGTCTAGTGGGATAAACATGGTGAGGATGTGGCAACTTGGGAAAGAGAATAAGACATTTTAGCCAAGTATCCCGATCTCGTTAATTAAGCAAGTTAAATTTCGAGAGCAAAATTATTTTAGGTGGGCTCTTGTAGCAAAAAAATAAAAGAAAAAAGAAAAACTACCACTTGCACATTCATCAATCAAATTTATCAATTATTCACATAAAATTTCCACTTACCCCTTTCCCAAAGACTAAAGGCACCTTTGAATCTGGAAATTATTTGAAGGATAAGCTAGGAGCACGTTGAATTTTGTTACAAATTGGACACAAAAAAGGTATTCAAACTCCAAGCATTGAAGGTAGGGTGTTGTAGGCACTTTTGTAAGTAAAATGTGTTGTTTTGATTTGCATTAAATGAGTCATTGTGTTACTCATGAGAAAATGGAAGCACCCTTTGGGGGGTTTATATAAGATATGAAGAGATGATTTTTGGTACTTGAAATGGGTCATTAAAACCTAAGAGTAAGAGGACTGCCTAATGACCGGTTTGCTTTGCAAAATTGACGGTGATACAATTACTAAAGTTTGCATTTCTAGAAAATATATATTTTTTTCATCATTTACATAATTTTTCCCTACTAAGTATTACTTGTGGTACTCATCCCTACTATACTTTTTCAGGTTAACTCGAGGCATGGCAATGGTTTTGCATAGTGGTAAGTGCTCAACGATTTGAAATGTTTTTAACTTTCTAGTAAAATTTTCAGTTGCGTAAATCTCTTATGACCACTTAGACGATGATTTTAAAAATGCTTAAATGTTTATTTCATATAGTTTTTTTAATTTTCAGATTCTGTCCCCCTACTTAAAAAATGGCATAATTTCGGCTATGGTGCATGTTTTAGAGTGAAACCAATGGGCTTTGAAAGGTTTACAAGTTTTCTAATAGTGGTCTTTGGAATTACCTTAAAATATTACCTAGAGTAAAAGTTATGTTCATTTTGGTAAACTGTGTCGGGTCAGTTTCGAAATTTCTGTCCAGCATAGTTGAGAAATATTTTTGAGCTTCAAACATTATCGTCGAGACCCCAATTTATTTTATATCTATACGTATTTGAATGTAATAGTCTCTGCTAAAATTTCATAAATTTTGGTCAACGTTTGTTATGTCAAACATTTTTTTTCTTTCCACTGATGCGTAATCGATATTTGCTGAATTTTCGTCTGATGTTTTCCTAAATCAGTTTACACCATAATTGTCTGAATCTATATGGACAAATATCTCCTAATATATTTTTTTGATATATTTCAAACCCCAAGAATTTTCTTATTTTCAATTTGAGTTGGTTAGCGTTAAAGGGCTCAAACTAAGAATTTTTTTAACACTTCGAGTTCTAAGAATTTGGGGTGTTACAGTTGATCCCATGGCAGGGCCTTTAGGCCTTGTATATGTCAATGCGACAGCATGCTGAAATGGTCTATGTGGTCGCATGGTAGTATAATTTGGCCTTAGTTTCACTCTTTCATTTCATACTCGATTTTATTGATTTTGAACAACAAACTACAACAAAAAAGAGAATAACTTAGCAAGTCTCCACTTGTAAGTAAGCCTATCAAAGCCAAAGCAGAGTCTTCTTTTAGCATTTCTTTGTCTCCACTCCAACAAAAAGCATCAAAGTAAGCATTTATTAAAGAGCCTATGAGAGAAAACACGTCTGGTCATTTTGCTCGAAACTACCCCCATGGATCAAGAACCAAACGATTTGAGTACCCATTTGATAAAAAAAAATTATTTTTGTTTCTATTTTTTTAAAAAGAGTTTTACGTGGTATGAAAATTATTTTCTAAAAGAATTTCCTCTTCTGAAAGAATTTTTTACCTTTCATTAAAAACTTTAATAAAACTGTTTCATAAAAGTAACACTTTTATAAAATTTTCAAAAGCAACATTTAGGTCTCAAAATTCCTGTTTGAAGTGGCAAACAATGGGAGAAAATATAATTTTAGTAAAAAAATAGGTGAGTCTTGAGCCGTCTTGGGCGAGTTCGTGGGACAAGCCGAGTCATACTTCATTAGATAAAGGTGATATTTTAGTTTCATGACTAAATAAGTCATAAAAATACTTTAGTGATCAATTTGATATTTTGCTTGAACTTCAGTGGCTATTAGCAAATAAACTCATGGCCTTCACTTTCCTCAAAAAAATTAAAGGGCATTCAGGAAATGTACAGAAACTATAGGGAGTGAGTCGGGGAAATTTTGGCTTTTTTTAATCACAACATGGGTCCATATGTGTGAGATTTCTGGCAGAATTCTGTAGAACAGTTTCTGTGTAAGTGGAAATGTTCAAAGTTAAAAGGGCGTTCAAGAAGAAGGGTTGAACACTGACTGGACTTCTCATCAACATAGTACTGAGTAGACACAGAAGAATTTTTGGTAAAGATCATCTTTTTATCCTTCTGTTTTCTTTGGCTATTTTGGGATTGTACAAAACCCTGTACTTTGGAGGTTTTAGTGAGATAACAAGAATGTTTTTTTTATGTGTGTGATTTCTCTTTTATTAGGATTTACTAACACTTGCCAGAGTTTATTTTGTGTATTGGTCTCTTTAGTATCATGGTTTTTGATCTTTACTGTTGAGAGAGGAAAATTTGGATTTTTAGTTTTATTCTTGTTTCTAATAACTCGTGATCAATTATTTTTTGTTTGGGTTTTATGCTTATCAGGTTTTTTTCCTTGTTATAATGATGTGGCTAAGCTTTTTGCTGTCTTCATTCCTTTATCTTTTTAGTTCTATGGATGGCTAATTGCTTTTGCTTTGAAGTCGATTAAATGGTACTAGTTCAAAAGAAATTAATTTGCTTAGGGCATGAAAATTGTCATTGTTTGGTACAAGAACAATCGTGTATGAGCACAAAAAATGGTGGATTTTGCATGTACTAGTAGCATAGGTATATGGCCACATCTGATATCTTCGTAGTTATGCCTTTCGATTTTTATGATTTCCATTATTTGTTTATATGTCTTAGGCTTTTTGTATTTCATTGAGCCCCCATGCTTGCTAGCTCCTAATAATTACACAAGGACGTTACATAGAGAGAATATTGAAGAAATTAAAATTTTATTCATTGTGCCTTTCAGTATTGTTCATTAATATATACCAAACATGCGCTCAATGCTGTTCTTTCAACTACTGTTTTTGTTGTTGTTGTTGTTATTATTATTATTATTTCTTTTCTCTTTTTCTTCTATTATTTGTAGCACAAGATTGAAGAAAGGGCTAGTTCTGCATTCAGATTTGGTGGAGCTCTTTAAATATGGGAGGTAAACTGGCATATTGTCTCTCATTTTATCTTTTACAAAGTAGTCAATTTCTCATAGCTGAACTTGTGTATTATTGGTTTGTGGAATTTGTACATCTGGCTAAAATTAAGCCCCTGTTTGGTGGAGATTTGAATTATATTTTTAGTAGATTTGATGAAGTTGATAATATATGTGGTTGAAAGTTGTGAAACCCATGAAATATGTTGTTAAATTTTAATTTTTGACTTTAATTTAGATTAAAATCTGAATTTTAATGAGTACCAAACAGGGGCTAAATGTAGGCAGATGAAGATATATGACCATTGATATATCTGTTTTTTATGTTATCTTTCCTTCTCCATTTATTGGTTATCCTGACTCAAGATAAGTTGCAGAAAATAAGCAATTGGAGGATGGTCAGGATATAAGATACACATGGAGGATTAGGAATTTCTCTAGTTTAAATGAATCCAAGATTTACTCTGGAATATTTGAGGTCAGCGGATGTAGGTGGTATGTCTTGATACTGGAAACTATTTTTAATCTTGCAAATCCCAATGGTAGATGAGTTTTATATTCTTACTTATGCAGGAGGTTATCGGCATACCCAAAAGGATGTAATGTTAAAGAACAATTGTCTGTGTATCTTGAAGTTGCTGATATAGATAGCTTACCAGATGGATGGAGTAGAACAGCCAAGTTCTCTATAAATCTGATTAACCAGACGGATAGCACGAAGTCTATCACGAGAAGTAAGTACTAACGCATTCTCATTAGGATGATACTGGAAATATGGAATCATTTTCCTTTTACATCCATTAACTTGTGTGGGACAGATGTAAATTAAGCCCCTCTTTGTCTTCCTTTAAAACAAAACTTTTAATTCTGATAGTAATTTTCAACTATTCATTTACTTAATAAAATATTTTACATATAAAACCAAAACTTTTTCTCTAATTTTTAACCACACATTCTTTAAGAAATCACTATTAAAAACATCATTTTTTTCCCCTCAATAATGGCCTTTAAACATGGGCTAACTGGTTTGGAATTCTGGAATTTTGTTTTAAGTTCAAAACTATATTCTCTGTGGATCTTGGATGGGCAAATTGATACGGACTTTGTTATTGATGCACATGAGTAAATGATTGGTTAATTCATGCAACAATTTTTGTACCCATTGTCAAGCAAAATGCACGCACTCGGATGGAGAACACAACATTCTATAATATGCCTATAATCATGATCTGGGTGCCAGTCTTGAAACAGTTTGTAGTTAAGTTTCAATCTTCGACATATGAAGATTCTTTATTGTATAAGCCAGGAAATAGAAACTAAGCAGAGTTCGGCTCTCTTTTCCACCCATGCAGAAACAGATCAACAATTCAAAAAGGAGGATCCTGACTGGGGCTTCGCCTCCTTTTTTCATCATAGTGAACTACATAAACAAAATGGTGGTTATCTCGTTGGTGGGACATGTGTGATTGAAGCTGAAGTGTCCGTGACTGATGTCTTCCCTGTTTCCACAGATGAAGTGAGTTTTAATTTTTATAAATTTGTTAGATCTCCACGTCTCAAGACTTGATTCTTATCTTGATTTCTGGTTGATTGTTGCAATCAGCCTTCTGATTCTTTCGTTCCTATTGATCAGAGCATGAATATACTGAGTGATGCAGAATCTATTTACACCAAGGCTGAATCCCTTCTCAAGTCAATATCAAAGGAACCAACTCGTTCAGTACCCGATCCGACAAGTACAGTACCTTCGTTTAAAGACCATGCAGTTGCTAAAGGACGCTTTAACAAGCTGATTTCGTTTCCTTTAAATGATTTGGTCGACTCGGAGCATGAAACTGCAATGATAGAGACTCTGTCAATACTTGGTGACAATCTCTCTTCGTTTTCTGATGACCAGGCAGAACAAATTAAGCAGCTGAAAGCTGATTTCCCCATAACTAAACAGAAGTGGAGAGACTCGGTTCGAGTTAAGTTCAATTGTGAACGTTCATTGTCCATTTTTGAGAAAACCAAGAATTTGCTCGAAGTTTCAGTCAAAAACGAAAATGGAATAAAGACTGAACTGGAAGAGTTGAAGAACAGAGAAAACGAACTGAACGTAGAGCTCAAGAAACTTCAAGATGATAGCCGACGGCTCGTGATGGAACGGTTAGAATTATCAAAGCAGACACAACAAATTTATGCTTTTGCTGAGGAGCAGGCTGGCAAAATTAAAGGCACCGAGGAGGAGATGAGTGCAGCAAACAAGAATTTAGAGGATTTGAAATCTAACTGGGAATCCATGAAGTCTCTCTTAGTTTAAGACTGAGCTTCTGGACCTGCAACATATAAATATAGTGTGGATTTTGTGGTGTGGTGTGGTGTGTTGATGCGGTGTTGTGTTGCTGGTTTTCTTTGCTTTTGTTTAGTGTTCTGTCTCCAATAAATATGGTGCAAATAGTTCTGCTTCCGTTGGAATTCTGATTGCATCAAAACTTTCTGCTTCCGTTGGAATTCTGATTGCATCAAAACTTGTACTTTAATAAAGTGTTGTTGTAATTACTTTGTTTTTGTTTGTGTTTTCTTTCAACTTTTTATTATTTAAATACTTCTCTTATTTGCAAAAATTTTCACATTTAATTTTTTTTCCTAAATTAATGTGCATTGGTGATTTTTAGAACTTTTTCAATATGTTCAAGTTGGTGCGTAAACTTTTGTATTCATTAATTTTATTCCTTCAAATTACAAGGACGTTCAATTTCGTCCCCCATTCCAGATTTATGTACGCCTCTAGTCCCTGAGCTTCAAACGTGCATATATTTTATCCACAACTCTGAATTGTAACATATTTTTGTTCTGAGCTCGAAATTAAGGTATCTTACCAATAAATAATAATCATCATTTGCTCAGTAGATTTTTGCACTCATTTCTTCATCTAAGTTTTTTTGTCTCGCATTGTTAGGTCTTTTTATGCTCCAATACATTTCTTGTTGAATCAATAATCTCCAAATATGTGGTTTAAAATATTTGAGAGGCACTTTCTCTCCCACACAATTTAAAAATCATTTTTTCATAAATTTCCTGTAATTTTATACATACATTCCCCAAAAAAATAATTTTTTAAAAAATTTCTGCATACCTAGATATAAATAATAATACTTATAATGTGTTAATTCCATTTATGGTTACTAAATTTTTAAATAAATATAACGTCAATGATCGATAATTTTTTTCCTTATGGATATTAGTTACTCAATTTTCTAATTGTGACTCTATACAACGTGTCATTAAATAGCATTATTTATTACATCAATTCAATAAAATAGAGTTAGAAATTGATTATTAAACACATTCAATTATAAAATCCGAAGTGGCCTTAATTTGGGCTAGATTTTTGGAATTATATTGTACAATAAAATTACACTCTTTTAGCAACTATTTTTGATGAGTACGCATAATAAATAACGTCTATATATAGAAAGTACAAATTGACCGGAGTTAAGAATAACCCTGCCCATCTTATGAAAGTAGTAGTTATAGACAGTACGTGTTCGACAGTAATCAACATTACGTCTCATAGTAGTTATGGACAAGAGAACGAGTCACTACGATGTCCTAGCCAAAGCATACTTAAGGCATTAGAATCTAGTTTTCTAAAAAACATAGCCAAAGCATACATAAGGCATTAGAATCTAGTTTTCTGAAAAACATGAGCTTTAGTGCAATCACATTTACACAACATAGAAAGCTACAAAACTAAAATTCAAGCGAAGAGAGCTTTAATGGAAGCCCATTTAGATTTCAAATCATCCAACTTCTTGTTTACAAGATCCACCTCTGGCTCTTTGCCTTCAATTTTGCTAGACTACTCTTTGCCTTCTTGTGCAAGAGCATAAACTTGCTTTATCTGCTTCGATATTTCTATCCTTCCTCCTTCAGTTGTCGACTTTTGCTTTTAAGTCCTTCCAGCTGCATCTCCAGTTCATTTTCTCTGTTATTCAACTCCTCGAGTTTAGTCTTTATTCCCTCTTCAGTTTTGACTAAATCTTCCGGCAAATTGTTGGTCTTCTCAAAAGTAGACCAGATATGCTCGCCATTGACCTTAACTTGAACAGAGTCTCTCCAATCCTGTATAGTTGAGGGAAAATTAGCTTTCAAACTCATAATTTCTTTGGCCTGTTCCTCCAAAAACAAAGAAAGGTTGTCTCTAAGGATAGACAAGGACTCTATCATTACAGTTTCATGCTTGGGATCGAACAAATCATGTAAAGGAAATGAAATCAGTTTGTTAAAGCATCCTTTTGCCAAAATTGCATGGTCTTTGAACATAGGCACTTCACGTGTAGCATCAGATACTGAGCTGAACGATTTTCTAATTCTTGGGTATGGATTTGAGAAAGGATTCAGCCTTGATGTATACAGATTCCACGGAATCAACAGGAACAGAAGTATCCGAAGGCTAACCACAACAATCACTTAAAAAATCAAACTACGAACCAGGCAAATAAAACATTAGATCGAACAAAATTAAAATTCTAACAAAAAAAGAACTGAATTTTTAGATTATGTCCTCCTACTTAAAAATGGCATAATTTGGGTTATGGTGCATGTTTTAAAGTGAAACCAGTGGGTTTGAAAGGTTTACGAGTCTTCTAATAGTGGTATTTGGAATTACCTTAAAATATTACCTAGATAAAAAGTTATGCCCATTTTGGTAGACTGCGTCGGGTCAGTTTCGAAAATTCTGTCTAGCATAGTTGAAAAATATTTTTGAGCTTCAAACATTATCAACAAGACCTCAATTTTTTTATATGATATATGTATATGAATGTAATAGTCTCTGCTAAAATTTCATAAGTTTTGGTCAACGTTTTTTAGGTCAAACATTTTTTTTTTTTGGCTTTCTGTTGTTGCGTAATAGGTATCTGCTGAACTTTTGCCCGATGTTTTCCAAAACCAATTTACACCATAATTGTCTAAGTCTATATGGACAAATATCTCCTAATATTTTTTGATATATTTGAAACCCCAAAATTTTTTTTCTTACTTACATTTTGTTTTTGTTAACGTTAAAGGGCTCAAACTAAGATTTTTTTTAACGCTTCGAGCTCCAAAAATTTGGGGCGTTACAGATGATCCCATGGCTGGGTCTTTAGGCCCTGTATATGTCCATGCGACCGCATGCTGAAATGGCCTATGCAGTCGTATAGTAGTAAAATTTGGCCTTAGTTTCACTCTTTCATTCCAAACTCGATTTTAGTTTCACTCTTTCATTCCATACTCGATTTTATCAATTTTGAACAACAAACTACAACAAAAAAGTGAATAACTTACCATGTCTCCACTTGTAAGTATGCCCATCAAAGCCAAAGCAGAGTCTTCTTTTAGCATTTCTTTGTCTACACTCCAACAAAAAGCATCAAAAGTAAGCACTTATTAAATTGCTTATGAGAGAAAAACACGTGTGGTCATTTTGTGCGAAACTACCCCCATGGATCAAGAACCAAACAATTTGAGTACCCATTTGATAAATTTTTCATTTTTGTTTCTATTTTTTTAAGAAGAGTTTTACAAGGTATGAAAATTAATTTCAAAAAGAATTTCCTCTTTCGAAAGAATTTTTGAACTTCCATTAAAAACTTTCACAAAAGTGTTTCATAAAAGTAACACTTTTATAAAATTTTCAAAGTAGCCTTTAGGTCTCAAAATTCCCTTTTGAAATGGTAAACGATGGGAGAAAATATAATTTTAGTAAAAAAAAATAAAAATAGGTGAGTCTCGAGCCATCTTGGGCGAGTTCGTTAAGCCGAGTCATACTTCGTTAGATAGAGGTGATATTTTAGCTTAATGGATAAATAAGTCATAAGGAAACTTAAGTGTTCAATCAGATATTTTTCTTGAACTTCAGTGACTATTAGTAAATAAACTCATGGCCTTCTCTTTCCTCGAAAAAGTTAAAGGGTGTTCAGGAAATGTACATAATTTGCAGGGGTGAGTGGGGAGAATTTTGGCATTTTTTTATCACAACATGGGTCCATATATGTAAGATTTCCGGCAGAATTTTGCAGAACAATTTTCTGTAGAAGTGGAAATGTTCAAAGTTAAAAGGGCGTTCAGGAAGAAGGGTTGAACATTGACTGAACTTCTCATCAACAAAGTACTGAATAGACACAGGAGGATTTTGGGTGAAGATCATCTTTTTATCCTTTTGTTTTCTTTGGCTATTTCAGTAATGTGCAAATCCCGGTGATTTGGAGGTTTTAGTGAGATAACAAGAATTTTTTTGTTTGTGTGACTTCTTTTTTATTGGGATTTACTAACATTTGCCAGAGTGTATTTTGTGTATTGGTCTCTTTAGTATCATGGTTTTTGATCTTTACTATTGAGAGAGGAAAATTGACGTTGACAAAATTAACTAAAGTTTGCATTCTAGAAAATATATTTTTTGTTCATCATTTACTTGAGTGTTCCCTACGGAGTATTACTTGTGGTACTCATCCCTACTATAATTTTTCAGGTTAACTCGAGGCATAGCAATGGTTTGGTATAGTGGCAAGTGCTAGACGGTTTGAAATGCTTTTAACTTTCTAATAAAATTTTCAGTTGTGTAAATCTCTTATGAACACTTAGATGATGCTTTTAAAAATGCTTAAATGTCTATTTCGTCTAGTTTTTTAAAAAATACATCGCATGTCAACTATAATTTAGAAATGTTGGATTGACTATGCATGAAGTTTAATTACTGCTGAATTGAATTTTCAGATTTCGTCCTCCTACTTAAAAATGGCATAATTTGTGCTATGGTGCATGTTTTAGAGTGAAACAAGTGGGGTTTGAAAGGTTTACGAGTCTTCTAATAGTGGTCTTTGGAATTACCTTAAAATATTACCTAGAGAAAAAGTTATGTCCATTTTGGTAAACTGTGTCGGGTAAGTTTCGAAATTTTTGTCCAGCATAGTTGAGAAATATTTTTGAGTTTCAAACATTATCGTGGAGACCTCAATTTTTTTATAAGATATACGTATATGAATATAATAGTCTCTATTAAAATTTCATAAATTTTGGTCAACGTTTGTTAGGTCAAACATTTTTTTTCTTTCCGCTATAGCTAACCGGTATTTGCTGAATTTTCGCTTCTACAACATAATTGTTTGAGTCAATATGGACAAATATCTCCTAATATTTTTTTGATATAGTTCAAACCCCAAAATTTTTCTTATTTACAATTTGAGTTGGTTAACTTTAAAGGGCTCAAACTAAGTTTTTTTTTTTTTTTTTTTTTAACACTTCGAGTTTCAAGAATATGGGGTGTTATAGTTGATCCCATGGCAAGGCCTTTAGGCCCTATATATGTCCATGTGACCGCATGCTGAAATGGCCTATGTGGTCGTATAGTAGTACAATTTGGCCTTAGTTTCACTCTTTCATTCCATACTCGATTTTATTGATTTTGAACATAACTACAACAAAAAAGAGAATAACTTACCAAGTCTCCACTTGTAAGCAAGCCCATCAAAGCCAAAGTAGAGTCTTCTTTTAGCATTTCTTTTTCTCCACTCCAACAAAAAGCATCAAAAGTAAGCACTTATTAAAGAGTCTATGAGAGAAAAACACATGTCTGGTCATTTTGCTCGAAACTACCCCCATGGATCAAGAACCAAACGATTTGAGTACCCGTTTGATAATTTTTTTATTTTCGTTTCTATATTTTTTTTAAGAATATTTTTACGAGGTATGAAAATTAATTTTTGAACTTCCATTAAAACCTTTTATAAAAGTGTTTCATAAAAGTAACACTTCTATAAAATTATCAAAAGCAGCCTTTAGTTTTCAAAATTTAATTTTGAAGTGGTAAAGATGGGAGAAAATATAATTTTATTAAAAAAAAAAATAGCCGAGTCTCAAGCAGTCTTGGGCGAGTTCATGGGACAAGCAGAGTCATACTTCGTTAGATAGAGGTGATATTTTAGTTTAATGACTAAATAAGTCATAAAAATACTCTAGTGATCAGTTAGATATTTTGCTTGAACTTCAATGACTATTAGTAAATAAACTCACGGCCTTCACTTTCCTCAAAAAAGTTAAAGGGCATTCGGCAAATGTACAAAAACTGCAAGGGATGAGTAGGGGAGATTTTGGCATAATTTTATCAAACATGGGTCCATACGTTTGAGACTTTCAGTAGAATTCTACAGAACAATTTTATGTAGAAGTGGAAATGTTCAAAGTTAAAAGGACGTTCAGGAAGAAGGGTTGAACATTGACTGAACTTCTCATCAGCAAAGTACTGAGTAGACACAGGAGGATTTTGGGTGAAAATCATCTTTTTATCCTTTTGTTTTCATTGGTTATTTCGGTAATGTGCAAATCCCTATAATTTGGAGGTTTTAGTGAGATTACAAGAATGTTTTTTATTTGTGTGACTTCTCTTTTATTGGGATTTACTAACATTTGCCAAAGTGTATTTTGTGTATTGGTCTCTTTAGTATCATGGTTTTTGATCTTTACTGTTGAGAAAGGAAATTTTGGATTTTCAGTTTTATTCTCGTTTCTAATAACTTGTGATCATTTAGCCCCCGTTTGGCCCCCATTTTCTGAAAATGAAAATGGGTGGAATAGCATTTTTTTTTAAAATGAGTGATTGAAAAAGAAGAAAAAGTTTTCGATTTACGTATAATATTATTTTACGGAAGATTGTGTAGTTTAAAATAGGAGAGATAAAAATAAAATGTAACGTAATTCAATTTAATAGGGGCCAAATGGGGGCTTATTTTTTGTTTGGGTTTTATGCTTATCAGGTGTTTTTTTCCTGTAATAATGATGGGGCTAAGTTTTTTGCTGTCTTCATACCTTTATCTTTTTAATTCTGTGGATGGCTACTTGTTTTTGCTTTAAAGTCTATTAAATGGTACTTCAGTTCAAAAGAAATTAACTTGCTCAGGGCATGAAAGCTATCATTGTTTGGTCCAAGAACAATCATGTATGAGCACAAAAAATGGTGGATTTTGCATGTACTGGTAGCACATGTTTGTATCCACATCTGATATCTTCGCATTTTTGCCTTTCGATTTTTATGATTTCCATGATTTGTTTATATGTCTTAGGATTTTTGTATTTTATTGAACTCCCATGCTTACTAGCTCCTGATTTTTACACAAGGACGTTATATAGAGAGAATATTGAAGAAATTAAAATTTTATTCATTGTGCCTTTCAGTATTGTTCATTAATATATACCAAACTTGCGCTCAATGCAGTTCTTTCAACTACTGTTATTATTATTATTATTATTTCTTTTCTTTTTCTCTTCTATTATTTGCAGCATAAGATTGAAGAAAGGGTTAGTTCTGCATTTAGATTTGGCAGAGCTCTTTAAATATGGGAGGTAAATCGGCATATTGTCTCTCATTTTATCTTTCTACAAAGTTGTCAATTTCTCTTAGCTGAACTTGTGTATTGTTGGTTTGTGGAATTTGTACTTTTGGCTAAAACTAAACCCTATTTGGTGGGGATTAGAATTATATTTTTAGTAGATTTTGATTAAGTTGATAAAATGTGTTATTGAAAAGTTGTGAGGCTTATGAAATATGTTGTTAAAATTAATTTTTGTCTTTGACTTAAATTAAAATTTGAATTTTAATGAGTACCAAACATGGGGTAAATATGGGCAGATGGAAATATATGACCCTTGACATATTTTTTTTTTTATGTTATCTTTCCTTCTCCATTTATTGGATATTCTGACTGAAGAGAAGTTGCAGAAAATAAGCAATTGAAGGATTGTGAGGAGATAAGATATACATGGAGGATTAGGAATTTCTCTAGTTTAAATGTATCCAAGATTTGCTCTGGAATATTTGAGGTCAGTGGATGTAGATGGTATGTCTTGATACCGGAAATTGTTTTTAATCTTGCAAATCCCAACGGTAGATGAGTTTTATATTCTTACTTATGCAGGAGGTTACTCGCTTACCCAAAAGGAAAAGGTGATGAACATTTGTCTTTGTATCTTGAAGTTGCCAATAAAGATAGCTTACCAGATGGATGGAGTAGAACAGCCAACCTCACTATAATTCTGATTAACCAAAAGAATAGCACAATGTCTATCAAGCAAGGTAAGTAGTAACGCATTCTCATTAGGATGACACTGGAAATATGGAATCATTTTCCTTTTACATCCATTAACTAGAGTGGGACAGATGTATTGGATGTCAAGTCATTCTGTGAATATGGAATTTGTTAAGCCCCTCTTTGTCTTCCTTTAAAACAAAACTTTTAATTCTGATAGTCTTTCAACTATTCATTCACATAATAAAATATTTCACATGTAAATTCAAAAATTTTTCCCTAATTTTTAACCACACATTCTTCCAAAACTTTCACTTTTCAAAACATCATTTTTTTTTCCTCAATAATGGCCATTAAACATAGGCTAACTCGTTTGGAATTCTGGAATTTTGTTTTAAGTTCAAAACTAATATTCTCTGTGGATATTGGATGAGTAAATCGATGCCCGTTTGTTATTGATGCACATGAGTAAGTCATTGGTTAAAAGATGCAACAATTTTTGCACCCATTGTCAAGCAAAATGCGCGCACTTGGATGAAGAACACAATATTTTATAATATGCCTATAATCCCGTTCTGGATGCCAGTTTTGAAACGTTTTATACTTGAGTTTCAATCTTCAACATATGAATGTTCTTTATTGTGCAAGCCTGGAAATAGAAACTAAGCAGAGTTGGCTCTGTTTTCCACCCATGCAGAAGCAGAACACCAATTCAAAAAGGGAGATAGTGGCTGGCGCTTCGCCTCTTTTTTTCCTCTTAGTAAACTACATGATAAAAATGGTGGTTATCTTGTTGATGGGACATGTGTGATTGAAGCTGAAGTGTCCGTAACTGATGTCTTCCCTGTTTCCACAGATGAAGTGAGTTTTAATTTTGATAAATTTGTTAGATCTCCACGTCTGAAGACTTGATTCTTATCTTGATTTCTGGTTGATTGTTGCATTCAGCCTTCTGATTATTCCGTTCATAGCGATCAGAGCATCGATTCAATGAGTGATTTAGATGATGCGGAATCTATTTCCATCAAGGATGAATCCTTTCTCAAGTCAATATCAAGGGAATCAACTAGTTCGATTGAAGATGTCGCAAGTTCGGCAAAAAAGCGCTTTGACAAGCTGATTTCGTTACCTTTAGATGATTTGGTCGACCCGGAGAATGAAACTGCAATGATAGAGACTCTGTCAATACTTGGTGACAACCTTTCTTTGTTTTCTGACGACCTGGCAAAACAAATTATGCAGTTGAAAGCTAATTTCCCCATAACTCTACAGAAGTGGAGAGACTTGGTTCAAGTTAAGGAAAATTGTCAACATTCATTGTCCACTTCTGAGATAACCAAGAATTTGCTCGAAGATTCAGTCGAAACCGAAAAGGGAATAAAGACTCAACTGGAAGAGTTGAAGATCAGAGAGGAGGAGCTGAAGGTACAGCTAGAGGCACTTCAAAATAAGAGCCAACGGCTCGTGAAGGAACGGTTAGATGTATCAAAGCAGACACAGCAAATTTATGCTCTTGCTGAGGAGCAGGCGGGCAAGATTGGAGGCAAAGAGCAAGAGTTGAGTGTAGCGAACAAGAATTTAGAGGATTTGAAATCTAACTGGTCATCCATGAAATCTTTCTTCGTTGAAGGCTGAGCTTCTGGACCTCCAACATATAAATATAGTGTGGATTTTGAGGGGTGGTGTCGTGTTGTGTTTCTGGTTTTCTTTGCTGGATGTTGAGGGGTGGTGTGGACCTCCAACATATAAATACACTTTGTTTTGGTTTGTGTTTCCGTTCCACTTTTTATTTAAAGACTTCTCTTATTTGCGCAAATTGTCACATAAACGGATCCAAATAATAACCCCAATTTTCAGAAATTGAGTATTTTTGCGAAATTAATGGTGAGTTTTAGAACTTTTTCAATATGTTCAAGTTGGTCCGTAAAATTTTGTATTCGTCCATTTTAATCCTTCAAATTACAAGGATGTACAATTTTGCCCACATTCCAGATTTATGTACGCCTTAGTCCCTCAGCTTCAAACATGCATATATTTTATCCACAACTCTGAATTGTAACAAATTTTTGCTTTGAACTCAAAATTCAAGTATCTTTCCACTAAATAATAATCATCATTTGCTTTGTAGATTTTCGTACCCAACTTTGTACTCATTTCTTCACGTATTCTACACGTAGGTTTTATGTTTTGCATTGTTAGGTCTTTTTATGTCCCAAATTATTTCTTGTTGAATCAATTATCTTCAAATATTTGGTTTAAGTCTTTCTCTCCCACACAATTTCAACAGTATATTCTTAAAAAAATAATAATAAAAAATAAAAAATAAATCATTTTTTGTAAATTTTCCTTAATTTTATCCATAAATTCACCAAAAAAATAATTTTTAAAAAAATTTCTGCATACCTAGATATAAATAGTAATACTTATAATGTGTTATTATTGTGTTAATTACATTTATGGTTACTAAATTATTAAATAAATATAACATCAACAATCAATAATTTTTTTCCATATGGATATTAGTTACTTAATTTTCTAATTGTGACACTATATAACGGGTCATCTAATAAAGTTATTTATTACATCAATTCAATAAAATTGAGAGTTTGAAATTGAGTATTAAACACGTTCAATTATAAAATCCAAAGTGACCTTAATTTGGGTTAGATTTTTGAATATATATTGTACAATAAAATCACACATTTTTAGCAACTATTTTTGCTGAGTTCGCATAATAAATAACGTCTATATATAGAAAGTACGGGTTGACAAAAGATAAAAATAAGCCTGCCCATCTTATGAAAGTAGTAGTTATAAACAGTACAAGTTCAACAATAATCAACATCACGTCTCATAGTAGTTATGGACAAGGGAATGAGTCACTATGATGTCCTAGCCAAAGCATACATAAGGCATTAGAATCTAGTTTTCTGAAAAATATGAGTTTTGGTGCAATCAGAAATACACAACATAAAAAGCAACAAAACTAAAACTCAAGCGAAGAGAGCTTTAATGGAGGCCCATTTAGATTTCAAATCCTCCAACTTCTTGTTCGCAAGATCCACCTCTGGCTCTTTGCCTTTAATTTTGCTGGACTGCTCTTGTGCAAGAGCATAAACTTGCTTTGTCTGCTTCGATATTTCTACTCTTTCCTCCTTGAGTTGTCGACTTTTGCTTTTAAGTCCTTCTAGCTGCATCTCCAGTTCCTTTTCTCTGTTATTCAACTCCTCGAGTTTAGTCTTTATTCCCTCTTCAGTTTTGACTAAATCTTCCAGCAAATTGTTGGTCTTCTCAAAAGTAGACCATAGATGCTCGCCACTGACCTTAACTTGAACCGAGTCTCTCCAGTCCTGTATAGTCGAGGGAAAATTAGCTTTCAAACTCATAATTTCTCTGGCCTGTTCATCAGAAAACAAAGAAAGGTTGTCGCTAAGTATAGACAAGGACTCTATCATTGCAGTTTCATGCTTGGGATTGACCAAATCATCTAAAGGAAATGAAATCAGTTTGTTAAAGCATCCTTTTGCCAAAATTGCATGGTCTCTGAACAAAGGCACTTCACATGTAGCATCCGATACTGAGCTGAACGATTTCTTGGGTATGGACTTGAGAAAGGATTCAGCCTTGATGTATACAGATTCCACGGGATCAACAGGAACAGAAGTATCCGAAGGCTGACCACAACAATCAATTAGAAATCAAACTACAAACCAGGCAAATAAAACATTGGATCGAACAAAATTAAAATTCAAACAAAAAGAGAACTTTACATTATCCGTGGAAACTGAAAAGGTATCAGGCACAGATACTTCGGCTTCAATCAAGCACTTGAGAAAGGATTCAGCCTTGATGTATACAGATTCCACGGGATCAACAGGAACAGAAGTATCCGAAGGCTGACCACAACAATCAATTAGAAATCAAACTACAAACCAGGCAAATAAAACATTGGATCGAACAAAATTAAAATTCAAACAAAAAGAGAACTTTACATTATCCGTGGAAACTGAAAAGGTATCAGGCACAGATACTTCGGCTTCAATCAAGCACGTGTCATTGACAAGATACCCACCATTTTCATCATGCAATTCACTTAGAGGAAAAAACGACGTAAAGCCCCAATCACTTTCTTTTGCATGAAATTCGTGTTCTGTTTCTGCATGAGGCAACTCTGCTTAGTTGCTGTATCTAAGTTTATTCAAAGACAGAACACTGATACAACACGGAGTGAAACTGAGTAGATAACATTTCAAATTTGGGATACTGAAACCCGTGATTAAAAGTAGTTTAACAATTATAGACACTCGGAAATATAGCTAGGCAATTTCATCTTCCAGACTGCATAACAAAGTTACGTGTCTAAGATCAAGAGATTTAAGTCCATACCATAGTTCAAGTATTGTCATCTCAATGGTTCTATATAAATACCTTTCTTGACAGTCTTCTTGCTATCTATCTGGTTTATCAGAGCTATACTATACTTGGCAGTTCTACTCCAGCCATAAGGTAAGCTATGTGCATCAGGAACATCGAGGTACAATGACAAATATTCAACTTTATTTCCTTTTGGGAAAAGCAGTAACCTCCTGCAGATGTAAGAATAAAAAAAATAAAATAAAATCATCTTCACAGGATTTTGCAAATCTAATAATAATTTTTAGTAATAAGGCAGGCATACCATCTATATTCATTGATGACGAATGTTCCAGAGTAAAGCTTTGATTTGTTTGAACTAGTAAAATTCTCGATCCTCCATACAAATCTTGCCACCAGAAAATCCTTCAATTGCTTCTTATCTGCAACTTCTACACATTTCTTCGTTCAGTCGAACTAATAAATGGCATAATAAAAGTTAAAATAAGACAGATATGCCCATGCTCAACTCAAATATATCATATTGGATTTTAGCCAGATTTGCAGATTTCACACACTAAAGGCCAGTTTGGACATTCTGCTTCTGCTTTTTATAGAAGTAGGAAGCTGACTTATGCTGATTTCCACTAAAAACTCGACAATTCAAACATGTTTCAAAAGCAGAAACGGAATTCAACTAAGAAAAATTAACAATTTCATGGTCAAAGAAAATGAGTTCACCTTCCATACTCGAAGAGCTCAGCCAAATCGGGAAGTAAAAAACTAGCCTTTTTCCTCAATCTCAAACTGCACAAGAATAAAAAGGAAAGAAATTAACAATACAGTAAGTACTCCTTTTAACTACAAAAAAATCACTACTTAATCAATGTTTTCAAGAAGAAACAATTACCACTCCATAGAACAAAAAGAAAAAGAAAACATGGACATAATAACAGGAAAATAAGGTTAAGAAAAGAGGGAGAAAAAAAAAACCAACAAATAATCGTTTGGAATTTGAAACTAGACCAATAATGTTACTTCAAATCTCTCCACGGTAAAGAAGCAAAAGAGAGCAATTTTCAAAAGCCCAGAATGAAATTCAACAAAGAAAATACTCACTCCAACTCATAGGAATACAAAAATAACCTAAAAAGAAATTCGAGGAGAAAAAGAGAGTCTTCACTTGTAAGTAAGCCCGTCAACGCCAAAGCAGAGTCTTCTTTTGGTTCTTTTTCTCCACTTCAACAAAAAGCATAAAAAGTAACCTATGTGCCAAAAACGACTTATTACAATGGTCACTACACTTATATATTCATTTCTTTTATTGATCACTAAAGTTTAAAATATCGAATTTTGATTACTAAATTTAAGTTCATATATCTTCGATTGCTTATCGAAATTTAAAACATCTAATTTTAACAACTGTACTTTAAAAAATATCGTATGTTACTCACTAGCATAACTGCTAAACTTTTAAAAATATCTAATTTACGTTGAGTAATGTACAATATCTTTCAAAATTCAATGGTCAAAACTCGATATTTTAAATTTCAGTGAGCAAACGAAGACATAGACCTAAGTTCAATCATCAAAATTCAAAAAAAATATGGATCTAAATTTAGTGACCATTGAAACAATTAACTCAAGAAAAACACGCGTCTGGTCATTTTGCTCGAAACTACCCCTACAGATCAAAAACCAAACGATTTTAGTACTCAAGATAGAAAAAAAAATCTATTTTTTTTAGAAGAGTTTCAAGCATGTATGAGAATTAAGTTCTAGAAGAATTTTTGAACTTCCATCGAAAACTTTTTCAAAAATGTTTTATAAAAGTAGCACTTTTATAAAATTTTGAAAAGCAGCCTTTAGATTTCGAAGTCGTAAATGATGGGAGAAAATATAATCTTAGGGGGTGTTTGAGTCACATTATTTTGATAATAATGCATTTTTAAATAGTGTATTGATGGAAAATGTGTGATTAAAAAATAAGAAAAAATTTTAAATTTGTTGTAATATTATTTTATTGAAAAATATATGATTAAAATGATATCAAATTATTATTTAAAAATTTATTTTTTTAAAATAATGTGGCTCAAACAAGCCTTAGTCAAAAAATAGGTGAGTCTCAAGCTGTCTTGGGCAAGTTCGTGGGACAAGCAGAGTCATCTTTGTTGAATCGAGGTGATATTTTAGTTTAATGACTAAATAGGTCATAAAGATACTTTAGTGACGAATTATTTTGCTTGAACTTCAGTGACTATTAGTGAAATAAACTCCGGGCCTCGCCTACACTTTCCTCGAAAAAGTTAGAAGGGCGTTCAGGAAGAAGAGTTTAACACTGACTGAACTTCTCATCGGCACAGCATACTGGAGGATTTTTGGTAAAGATCATCTTTTTTTCCTTTTGTTTTCTTTGGCTATTTTGGCATTGTGCTAATTCCTGTAATTTGGAGGTTTTATTGGGATTAACTAAAATTTGCCACAGTTTATTTTGTGTATTGCTCTCTTTAGTGTCATGGTTTTTGTTCTGTACTGTTGAGAGAGGAAAATTTGGATTTTCAGTTTTATTCTCGTTTCTAATAACTCATGATCATTTATTTTTTGTTTGGGTTTTATGCTGATCATTTTTTCCTGTTATAATGACGTGGCTAAGCTTTTTGCCGTCTTCATTTCTTTATCTTTTTAGTTCTATGGATGGCTAATTTTTTCTGCTTTAAAGCTGATAAATGGTACTTCTAGTTCAAAAGAAATTAATTTGCTCAGGGCATGAAAGCTACCATTGTTTGGTCCAAGAACAATCATGTATGAGCACAAAAAATGGTGGATTTTGCATGTACTGGTAGCATATGTCTATGGCCACATCTAAATATTTTTGCAGTTCTGCCCTTCGATTTTATGATTTCCATGATTTGTTTATATGTCTTAGGCTTTTTGTATTTTATTGAACCCCCATGCTTGCTAGCTCCTAATATTCACATATTCTGCACGTTTGTTAGGGACATTATATAGAGAGAATATTGAAGAAATTAAAATTTTATTCATTGTACCTTTCAGTATTGTTCATTAATATATACCAAACATGCACCCAATGTAGTTTTCTCAGCTACTGTTTTTTATTATTATTATTATTATCTCTTTTCTTTTTCTCTTCTATTATTTGTAGCACAAGATGGAAGAAAGTGCTAGTTCTGCATTCAGATTTAGTAGAGCTCTTTAAATATGGGAGGTAAACTGGCATATTGTTTCTCATTTTATCTTTCTACAAAGTAGTCAATTTCTCTCAGCTGAACTTGTGTATTGTTAATTTGTGGAATTTGTACATTTGGCTAAAATTAAGCCCCTGTTTGATGGGGATTAAAACTAGATTTTTAGTAGATTTTGATAAAATTAATGAAATGTGTTATTGAAAAGTTGTGAGACCTATGTAATATGTTGTTAAAATTAATTATTGAGTTTGACTTAGATTAAAAAATTTGAATTTTAATGAGTACCAAATTGGGGCTAAATGTATGCTTGATGATATATGACCATTGACATACATA
>NW_019266149.1:136690-215032 GCF_002742605.1 Olea europaea var. sylvestris
ACATATATATATATATATATATATATATATATATATATATATATATATATATATATAGATATATGTTATTTTATGTTATCTTTCCTTCCCCATTTATTGATTATCCCGAGTAAAGATAAGTTACAGAGAACAAGCAGCTGAAGGATTGTCAGGAGATAAGATATACATGGAGGATTGGGAATTTCACTAGTTTAAATGTATCCAAGATTTACTCTAGAATATTTGAGGTCAGCGGATGTAGATGGTATGTCTTGATACTGGAAACTATTTTCAATCTCGCAAATCCCAACGGTAGATGAGTTTATAATCTTACTTATGCAGGAGGTTAATCATTTACCCAAAAGGAAATGGTGGTGAACATTTGTCTGTGTTTCTTAATGTTGCTGATGAAGATAGCTTGCCAGATGGATGGAGTAGAACAGCCAAGTTCACTATGATTCTGGCGAACCAGACGAATAGCAAGATGTCTATCAAGAGAGGTAAGTACTGACGCATTCTCATTAGGATAATACTGGAAATATGGAATCATTTTCCTTTTACACCCATTAACTAGAGCGGGATAGATGTATTGGATGTCACGTCGTTCTGTGAACATGGAATTTATCAAGCCCCCATTTGTCTTCCATTAAAACAAAACTTTTAATTCAGGTAGTCATTTTCTACTATTCATTCACATAATAAAATATTTTACATGTAAACCTTAAACTTTTTCCCTAATTTTAAATCACGCATTCTTTAAAAAATCACTATTCAAAACATCATTTGTTTCTCAATAACAGCCATCAAACATGGGCTAACCAGTTTGGAATTCTGGAATTTTGTTTTAAGTTCAAAACTAATATTCTCTGTGGATCTTGGATGGGTAACTTGATGCCCACTTTGTTATTGATGCACATGTGTAAATGATTGGTTAATTCATGCAACAATTTTTGCACCCATTGTCAAGCAAAATGCGCGCACTTAGATGGAGAACACTAACATTTTATAATAGGCCTATAATCACGTCCTGGGTGCCAATTTCGAAACATTTTGTACTTAAGTTTCAATCTTCGACATATGAATGTTCTTTATCGTACAAGCCTGGAAATAGAAACTAAACAGAGCTTGGCTCTGTTTTCCACCCATGCAGAAGCACAATGCAAATTCGAAAAGGAGAAGAGTGAATGGGGCTACACCTCCTTTTTTCCTCTTAGTAAACTACATGATAAAAGTGGTGGTTATCTCGTTGATGGGACATGTGTGATTGAAGCTGAAGTGTCCGTGACTGATGTCTTCCCTGTTTCCACAGATGAAGTGAGTTTTTATTTTGATAAATTTGTTAGATCTCCACATCTCAAGACTTGATTCTTATCTTGATTTCTGGTTGATTGTTGCATTCAGCCTTCTGATTCTTCCGTTCCTAGCGATCAGAGCATGAATAAACTGAGTGATTTAGATAATGCGGAATCTATTTATATCAAGGCTGAATCCTTTCTCAAGTCAATATCAAAGGAACCAACTAGTTCAGTAGCCGATGCGGCATGTGCTGTGCCTTTGATTGAAGACATTGCAAGTTCAGCAAAAGAACGATTTGACGAGCTGATTTCATTTCCTTTAGATAATTTGGTTGATCCCAAGCACGAAACTGCAATGATAGAGTGTCTGCATATACTTGTCGACTACCTGTCTTTGTTCTCTGACAAACAGGCCAAAGAAATTATGAGGTTGAGAGCTCTTTTCCCAACAATTATACAAGAATGGAGGGACTCTGTTCAAGTTAAGGTCAGTTGCCAGAGTGTGTTATCTACTTTTGAGAAGACAGAGAATTTGCTCAAAGGTTCAGTCAAAACTGAAGAGGGAATAAAGACTAAGCTGGAAGAATTGAAGATCAGAGAACAGGAACTGAAAGCACAGTTGGAGGCGATTCAAAATGATAGCCAACAACTTGAGAAGGAAAGACTGGAAGTATCGAAGCAGACGCAGCATATTTATGCTCTTGCAGAGGAGCAGGCTGTCAAAATTAAAGGCAAAGAGATGGAATTGGCTGGTGCAGAGAACAGATTAGAGGATTTGAAATCTAACTGGGCTTCTGTTAAAACTGTGTCGTTTAAGCATGAGATTCTTGGCTCCCAACATTTATATTTTGGGGGGAGACAGTTCATTTGCTGTTTTCTTGCTGTTGTTACTGCTTTGGTGTGTTATCTAATAATATTGTGTAACTAGTTGTGCACTTCCACTGGAATTCTGAACTCTAGTTTTCAGAAAGCCATATGTTTCTTAGCTGCTTCATTTGTTACTCGTTGTATTCTGCATCTTTTGTTTGTCGTTTGTATTTTGCAGTTGAATGTAATAAACATATCATAATGTTGCTTTTAGTATCTTACCTACAACAAAAATGTAGATGCCGCCAACTAGACTTGCAAGTTGCAACTCGTGTATATATATGTGGTAGGCGATTAAGCTGCATGACTCTTAAGTGTTGAAATTTTTCTATGTAATTTGGTACTTTGAGGCGTGTCGTCCTCCTGAACTCATGTTAAATGTGTAGGACTGAACACAAGTATAGATAAAATCTTGGGTCTTTTTACTGATGTGAAGTTCATTTTAACGAACAAGAGAACATATTTTGAGGACGCTTGGTGCGAATTAAAATCTGATTTTAATTTAAGTTAAAATTAAACAATCAATATTAATTACATTTTTATAAGTTCTACAACTTTTCAATCACACATTTTAAAAATTTATATCACAATCTACTAAAAAATCTATTTTTAATCTTCACCAAACACCTTCTTTGCACACATAATAGAGATGAAGAAACTTGATAAAGTTCTTGGTCTTAAAGTTGCTTTTTAAAAAGCAGATTAAATGGTGGGCCTGGTGCATTCAGGGTTGTTGTCGAGCAGAAATTGAATGATTGAAGTTGTCTTTTATTTTTTTTTGCTCATTCTTTTTTTTCCTTATCATTATCACAAAAAATCCCATCAAACAAGCTCTGTACATTGATATGTTCACTCCTTGCTTTCTCGAGTAAAAGCCAAAAGGTGTCGAGAAAATGAATAGAAAAAACAACTGATATCTCAGTGCCACAGTACCCAAAGAAAAGACCTTTGGTGACGATCGTCTTTCTTCTTTGCCTTAGTTGAACAAATCCCTGTAGGTTTCAGAGTATTTTTTTCCCCTGCTTTACTATGGAGTGATTTTCTACTCAAATTTAGAATTTAGTTTTTTCTTCTCATCCGTTTAGCCAACTGAATTGTTCATCTCTTCTTGTGCAGTAAGAGATTGAGGAAAAAGCTAGTTCTGCTTTTTAAATATGGAAGGTAAAATGGTAAATTATTACTCAGTTTATTTTAACCATAAAGCAGTTAATTTCTCTTGCCTGAACTAATTGCTGGTTTCTAAATGAAATATGCTCTTCTTATGTTCCTTTTTTTTCTGCTTACTGGTATAGTTAAAGAAAAAAAGATTGAAGTAGTTGCAGAAAATAAGCCATTGAAGGATTATGAGAGGGCAAGACGTACATGGACGATTGGGAAATTCACTACTTTAAATGTATCAAAGTATGACAGTAATCCATTTGAGATCAATGGATATACATGGTATGCGGTGTTCATCAATGTTGGAAATTATTATTACTGTTACAAACCTCATGGTGCGGTGATTTCTACGTTCTTATTTCTGCAGGAGATTACTTCTTTTCCCAAAAGGAAATGGCGTCGAATATTTGTCTGTGTATCTTGGGGTTCCTGATTCAGATAGCTTACCAGAGCGGTGGACTAGAACAGCCAAGTATAGTATCGAGCTGATAAACCAGATGGATAGCACGAAAACTATCAAGAAAGGTACTTGCGTACACTCATTAGGATGATAATGAAACTTTGGAATCAATTTTCCATTTTACATTCTGTCACAAAGTCTTCTGAAGGCAAATTTTTAAATTTTCTTTGGAAGTTGAAGAATGAATAATTCTTGCTTAATGCAGAGTAATGGATGGTGCATCTGAAGGCTTCAGATTAGCATAATTTATGCCTTGTTACTCAAACATAATCCGAGTTACAATCTCTTTTATTCTATGTTGTGCTTCTTCATAGGTCTATACGCAGCAACTAAATAGAGTTGCTCTGTTTTTTCACCATGCAGAAATAATACACCAATTCAGTTCACAAGAAAGTTATTGTGGCTTCACCTCCTTTTTTCCTCTTAATAAATTACACGAAAGAAATAGTGGTTATCTTGTTAATGGCGGATGTGAAATTGAAGTGGAGATACATGTGATTCATGCTTCTCCAGTTTCCTCAGATAAAGTAAGTTCAGTTAAAAATTTGTTAGATAAAGGCTTTTCATGACCAGGTTCTTGTTTTGATTTCTAACTGATTTTTGCCTTCAGCCTTCTGATTCATCTGTCCCTGATGATCGGAGTGTGGGTAACTCCGTTGATCTAGATGTTGTGGAATCCATATACAGCAACGCCAAATCCTTCCTCATGTCAGTGTCAAAGGAATCAACCAGTGTAGTAACTGATGCTACGTGTGTAATGCATTCGACAAAAGACAACTGTGCACGTTTGGCAAAAGAACGGTTCAACGAGATGATTTCGTTGCCTTTAGATGATTTTGTCAATCCTGAGCACGAAACTTTAATGGTAGAGACTCTGTCTAAGCTTGGCGATCACCTGAATTTGTTCTCTGATGAACAGGCCAAAGAAATTATGAAGTTGAAAGCTGTTTTCCCGACATCTATACAGGAGTGGAGAGACTCGGTTCAAGTTAAGGTCAGTTGCCAACGGTTCTTGTCTACTTTTGAGAAGACAAAGAATTTGCTCGAAGGTTCAGTGAAAACTGAAGAGGGAATAAAGACTAAACTGGAACAGTTGAAGATCAGAGAACAGGAGCTGAAGGCACAGTTAGAGGCACTTCAAAATGACAGCCAACGACTTGTGAAGGAAAGACTGGAAGTATCGAAGCAGACGCAGAAAATTCATGCCCTTGCAGAGGAGCAGGCTGGCAAAGTTAAAGGCAAAGAGATAGAAATAGCTGGTGCAGAGAACAAATTAGAGGATTTAAAATCTATCTGGGCTTCCATTAAATCCCTCTTCACTGAAGCTTGAGATTTTCGGCTCCCAACTTGTATGTTTTGGTGGGGAGATAAGTGATTTGCTCTTTTGTCTGATGTCTAATTAACTTTCTGTAACTAGTTGTGTGCTTCGTTTGAAATTCTGAACTCGTACGTTTTTGCTCGTTTCTTAGGTAACTTTGTTTCACGGTCTAACTGTCCCCAGTCCCTTAAACCTTGAAGGACATGCTGATATCTAGCACTCGATCTTATCTTAGTTACAACCAACTATATTCGTGAGAATAATCCAAATGAACCATTTTCTTGATTGCAATCAAGCATTAATTCTCATTTAGTAAGACAATAAAACGAGTCTATCAATCCAACAATCTTGAACAAAAATAGAACAATTTCTCTGTTTGGCAATTATGTCATCTTGACACAATATATTGCTGTCTTAGCAATTCTTTGGCTAAGCTCTGAAGGTTTATTTCTGTATTTTTACTTACAAGTAAATAACTTCTTTATAAAGCAAAATGAAAACAAAAATTACTTATTTTTAAGTAGCTGTAAAATATATTTGAAATTATATAAGCAGGAACAGAGATACACTTGGGCAAGAGCAAAGTTTTTGAGGTCTAAAAGCCTGTTTGAGAATTATTTTTTTCCCCAAAAAAATTGATTTTTTGACGGTTATTTCACTATTTCAATCGTCATATTTGACTTCTTCTCTCACAGATGAATATCACTTTTCTCCTAACGATCAAAAAATCAATTCTCAAAATCACTTCCAAACAAGTTCTAATTGTATTTGTCCTTTTTTTTAAAGTAAACAAGGTAATTAAGTAAAAGTAAGTGGATGATGTTTACATTCAATTATTTCTGTCTTTTTGTATTTGTCCTTTTTTCCAGTAATTAACAGAGGTTTCTTAATGTCAAGGTAAATGCAGAAATATCTCTTTACTTTGTGTCGCTTTCTTTTGTTTTCTCAAATTGACATGCCCTGTTTTTTTGTATTATATAATTTTATTTGATCATTTGTATATTAATACACATTCTTGATTGCTAACCAAAATTGGTGATCGTCTTAGGGTCGGTTTTCTAGCTATATTCTTGAGGAAAAGACTAATTCTGCATTCAGATATTACGGGGCTCTATAAACATGGACGGTATACTAGTATATATTGTTGCATATTATTGGTTTTCCGGCTATCTATTTTCTTTCCATTTCTGATGTCTTTAGAAGAAGTATTAGTTTTGTTTCTGTGAGAACAATGCGAATCAGTGTGATGAAATTTTCCGAGTACTGTGCTGTGAGTCCTAGCTTTGTTTTCTCAATCATGATTTAAGTGCTTATTTTCAAGTACCAATTGCCACCAGGGCGAAGAACACTCTTTTTGTAGTTACAGTTTCTTCGTTAATTTGTGTTTTAAGTTTGTGTCTTGTTATGCTCTGATTAGACATGTGACCATGGACGTATCTTGGTTATTATTTTATCTTCTCCCATTTACTGGTTCTAGTGAAAGAAGAAAATGGTGAAGTTGCGAAAAATCAGCAATTGAAGGATCAGAATCTGGGAAAATTTACATGGAGGATTGAGAATTTCGCTGGTTCATATTCTTCAAAGCTTTATTCTGAGATATTTGAGGTCAATGGATGTAGATGGTATGCCTAAATATCGGATTATTTATTTATTTATTTATTTTGTTTAGCAAATTCCGTGGTGACGAACTCTTTATTTCTGCAGGAGGTTACTCCTGTACCCCAAAGGAAATGGTGTCGAGTATTTGTCTGTATATCTTGACGTTCCTGATTCACACAGCTTACCATATAGATGGATTAGAGCAGCCAAGTTCAGTATATCTCTAATAAACCAAAAGGATAGCAAAAAGACTATCAAGAAAGGTAAATATGTATACTGGAATTTTGTGATAGTCAATGGTGAAATCCTAGTCATGGTATCCACAGAAGAATCCAGGCGAACGAGTTTTGAGTTAGATAATGTAAAAATTTGGGCCCCCTAGAACCAGAAACTAAGGCGACTTGCCTCTGTTTTTCCACCTTGCAGGAACAGAACATGGATTCAATGCAAAAACCGGAAGTGATTGGGGCTACACCCAATTTTTTCCTATTATCAAATTGCATGATAAAAATTCCGGTTATCTTGTTGATGGTGTGTGTGTGATTGAAGCTGAAGTATGCCTCAGTGGCCCTTTTTGGGGTTCCACAGATAAAGTGAGTTTGATGAATAATTAAGTCAAGACTTTCGTGTTTCATCACCTGGTTCTAATTTTTATTTTTGATTGATTTTTGAGTTCAGCTTTCCGAGTCTTGTGTTCCTATTGATTTGAGTGAGAGTAAACCTGTTGATTTGGATGATGCGGAGTCTATTTATGTCAAGGCTAAATCTTTACTCAAGTCAACATCAAAGGCATCGACCAGCTCAGAATTCTGTGGTACAATGGCAGTGCCTCTTTTTCAGAAGGATGCAATTTTTGCCAAGGAAAGGTTTAATGAGCTGATTTTGTCTCCTTTAGATGATTTGGTTGATCCCACACACGAAACTGCTATGACAGAGACTCTGTCTATACTTGGCGGCAACCTTTCTTTGTTCTGTGACGAACAGGCGAAATAAATTATGAGGTTGAAAGATATTTTCCCAACAACTATACGGGACTGGAAAGACTCGGTTCAAGTTAAGGTCAGTTGTCAGCGTTTCTTATCTATTTTCGAGAAGACAAAGAATTTGCTCGAAGATTCAGTCAAAACTGAAGAGGGAATAAAGACTAAACTGGATGAGTTGAATACCAGAAAAAAGGAACTGGAGGCGCAGATAGAGGCGCTTGGAAATGAAAGCCAACGACTCGTAGAGGAACGACTAGAAGTATCAAAACAGACGCAACAATTTTATGCTCTTGCAGAGGAGCAGGCTGGCAAAATTGAAGGCAAAGAGCTAGAAATGGCTGGTGCAGATGTCAAATTAGGTGATTTGAAATCTAACTGGACCTCCATGGTATCTCTCTTCCATTAAGCTTGTAAGATTTGTCTCCCCATATATGTATTTGTGGGGGAGATAATTGATTTGCCTTGCTTGTGTTGATGCTTTAGTCACAATATGTAACTAATGTTGTTTGAGTTCTGTGCTTCTGTTTGGCACCAAAACTCGGTACTTTCATAAGAATAAGATACTCGTTTCTTAGGTAGGGCGGGCAAAACTCCCGAATCGAATCGAATTGAACCAAATGGTTCTTCTCAAGTCAAATACCAAAACGGGTATCTGAATCGAAAGTCGATGGGTTCGATTCAATTATCTATTCTAGATCAACAACCGAAAAAACAAATAAGAACCAAATTTTTTCTATTTTTTTTAATTTATTTATTTTAAATAACCCAAATTATTTTATTTTTTCCTAAATAAATTTGTTAACTAGTTAATTTAACTCAAATCAAAAAATATGATTTTCAGATTTCTAATTTTCAGTCCAAGCTCAACTTAATCAAATTGATCTAAGTTTTACCAAAATTTGTTATTGTACTGTAGTGTCGTTTCTACTGTTCTAAAGAAATTGAATTAAAGCTCAACAGTGCTTCTCTTAATTATTGTGAACTCGCTGTCTTCTTTTTCATGTGATTTTAACAATTAAAACTATGAAGAATTTAGTAAAGAAAGACGCAAAAGACATAAGATTGGACTACGTTAATTTGTAGAAGTTAAGATTGAATATGTCATTAATAGGATTAAAGTAACTTTGTAAATATTAAAAAATTTAATTATAGTACATAACTTAGGAACCAAACTGAATAGAACTCAACCTGAATGATTTCACTTACTAAATTCTCGAAAATTTCGAATTCGATTCGATTCTCTTTAGAGCCGAACCGAACCGAACCGAACCATACCCAATCCTATTCTTAGGTATGCTTTGGCACGAACGAGTTATTAACTCATTTCCTTGCACAACATTGATCTCATTTCATTTGTTACTCTTTCTAGGCCAAGTGGCGTTTGGTTGACTGTATCTCGATAAGTATGTCGCCAGTGGTTTTGGTTGATTTTTATTCCTAATAAGACGAAGTCACCTTAAAAAAGTCACACCCCCTCTCCCCCCGCGCCTCCGGTTACAGTTTTCGATTATGACATTATTTTTATATCCTCAATAGTAAATAAATAAAAATAAAAATGGAGGATTCCAAATTGTTCCAGAATTGTGGATGTCATGGTGTGTAACTTTTAAGTAGTATTAAATTCGTAGGATTAGTTTTAATAATCTATACCCGTAGTGTCGTTTTGACTTCTGAAATTTAATTTATTTCGGATTCATTGCTAAACTTCACTAGTTCTTTCGTTCATAAAAATCGAATGTCAAACTTAATTAGTGATTTGAATGAAATGTAATAATTTTTGAACTCTTGATATCGATTGATTGTGAAACACAATCTGCGACCTAATAGGACTAAGGCCCGTTTAGCAGGACTTTTAATTTTTTTAAAAGAGTTTAATACCAAATTATTTTACACAAATTTTCTTTAAAAGCTCTTCAAAGAGATTATTAATTTTGTGAATAGTAACCAACAAGATTTAATTTTTTTTTCTTTGTAATTTGTTGATATTCAACTCATAGGAGACATTTAGCTCTTGTTTGAGCCTTTTTTGAGTCAAAATGTATTTTAGAATAGTGTTTTGTTGGAGAATGTATAGTTAAAAAGTAAGAAAAAATTTTAAATTTATGTGTAAAATTATTTTATAAAAGAATGTATGATTGAAATAAGTTTTGAAAAAAATTAGGTAGTGGTTGGTTTACATTTTCATTTTCAAAACGATTTTTAGTTTTCCCTGAAAACGACTCGTTTTCCGTATTTTGAGCGTTTTCGACATTTATAACTAAAAACGATAAAAAGTCGTTTTGCGTTTTCAATTGTAAATTTTAACTCGTTTTCGAAAACGAAAAACGAAAAATGAGCCGAAAAAGGCAAACCAACCACAGCCTTAGTTTTTTTGAAAAATGGAGACCTAACAAAGGCTTAATAAAATGGTTGTATACTAATTGATTCAATAAATTTAAAATTCATAATCACTAATCAAAATATTAAAACCCTATTTGATAAAAATTAACAGTAAATTTTTTATTAAAGTCAAAATTAACAATTAATTTTAATCACATTTTTATGGAATTCACAAAATTTTAACCACACATTTCATCAACTTTTATCAAAATTTGCTAAACATCCAATTTTAAACTCCACTAAATAGGGCTAAAACAATAATATATTAATTTAATGCATCAATTATTAAGTTGAACGATGTCGTAGTGTATGAAAATGTAAATTTAAGAAAATTTTTAACCAACAATAGTTTATAATTAATGGTGCAGATTATTTTGCATGTACACATTACACTCAATAAGTAATTATTTTGCAGATCATACAACTTTATAAATAGATTATATTCATATTTTAAACAAAGAAATTAGGCAAGCTTCAACAGATGATCTAGGAGAAAAAGGTGCTCTTGGAAATCAAAGACGAAGGAAGAAATGAATTAGATAGCATGATTATCGAGTACCATCAGAGCACGTTTGGAGTAGAATTAAAAGAGGAAGAGATAAAAATAGTGGACGAGTTGGAAATTGAAAAAATCGTCTACGCAAGTTGTGCAGTAGTAAGTTATCATGTCATTTTATCTTGACAGAAACATTACAACGTGAAGTCTACGTACGTACTATGTATTGATTAACAAAACATTAAATGAGAGGATGCTCCATGGTCAATTGTTTCTATTGATGAGTTTTTCACGATAAATTCAAGGACCGAACGAGCTTCTCAAGGATTGATTATATAACCTTTTCTTTGGCAACGAGAAGAATGTAATTGTTAAAACAAGAGGACAGTCTATCACCAATTGTCTATATTGTTACAAATACAATTGAAAGCTTGTTACTCGCTACGTATGTTTACTGAATTTTCAAATTAGATTGTTTGTTCTATATAAAAAATCGGCTTCTAGCTGAATCCATTTTTTAGAATAATTTTTGTAAAATTATTATTATTTTTAGAACGTCTGAATTTATTAATAACTTTTTGCTGGCAAACGATGGATCTGGACTCTGGAGTTGATAAGAATGAAGATCCAGGGTTGAAAATTTTGCCAAGATTACTTGAAGGGGCTTCCTGCAAAAATCTTGCTTTTGCTAATAGTCAACTTTGGCTAGCCGCAAATTTCATATTTTTCGACTCCTTCAAAAACCATCACAGTGACAAGATCTTCAAGTACACCCAATATTCAATTGTTTGCCCCGAATCGTATATGAAATATTCAATTATTTACCAAAAAAAAAATAATGTTGCAACGTGCTAGAAAATAAATTCAATCCACCTACAAAAATGTTAAATTTTAGAACCCATTTTCACCCATAATCTGTACTTCGTAGAGAGAGAGAGGGGTGGGTCAAAATTGTAAAGGATAAGCCTGGGACTGCGTCAAGAGGGTGCATTAAATTGGAAGGCCAGAATCACAGGATATTCTGCCACCGTTTATTTTGCTGTTTCTGTACCACGCTTTCTATTAAGTCGCATTCATGTTACCACATAAAACGTCATCGACTAGTCATGTCCAATCAACCAATGCCGCGTAAATCGATGTTTAGTACCATTAAAATCAAATGATATTACTCATAAAGTTGTGATGTTAGCATTCAGCACTAGAAAGCCTTCAATCAGGGTTAGGACCTTCGAATCGAGCCATACCGGATCGTTAGATGGGCGAATAGATTCGTCCACTTTGACACCACTATCTTGAATTCACCTAGGGACATTGCTCCTGAGATACAACCAGATTCAGTACAGCAACCGAGTGGATCGAGGAAGAAGCCTTTCTCAATTTTATTTTTAGAGGGTGTTTGATAGTTATTTTTATGTAAAAACGTATTTTAGAATAGTAAATTGATGTGAAATGTGTGGTTGAAAAATAAGAAAAAATTTTGATTTACGTGTAATATTGTTTTAATAAATAATGTGTGGTTAAAAATAAGAGAGAAAAAAATACATTTTGAAAAAAAATAGCTATCAAACGGGACGTATTGAATAAGGAATCATATGATCATTGTCAATGGTTAATAAAACTACTTAGCGGTGATTAGGTAGTCAAATATATGTAGGGACCACAAGCTTTTTTTCCCAATGAAAACAGAGAATAATTATAAATCAATGAAGACTAGTCAAATAGATAAGGATTTGTTGCCACACCTTTATTTTCTTCTACAGGTTATTAACCAGCCTCGCACGTATTAATTAATTAATTAATACTCGTTTAACATACGGTTTCAATTAATTTTGAAATTTAATATTATAATATATTCAAATCTAAAATCAAATTGAAATTAGTCATCTTTTTCTCTCACACAAGCGCGAACGTTATTGTGTGTTTTGATTCTCCGAATTTATGTATACATTACAATTGCAGGTTAATGATCTTCGTACAGTTGAAGCGCTGATTACACCAAAGTCGACTCAGTAATTGCCAACAATGGCAGGGAAGATCGGGATAGAGTCGGCTTTGGCGGCGGCGTCTTTGACGCGTAGGCAACCGCTGCTGATTGCGTCAACAAAGATGAAGGAAGGAAGCAATCGGAACGACAAAACCGGAGGCCGTCGGGGAAGTAGAGTGGGGGAGACGGCGGGGGGGTGCGCCGCCTTGTGCTGCTGTTGTCCATGCGCCATGATGCACCTATTGTTCCTCGCGATATACAGGCTCCCCACGGGACTGTGTAAGAAGGCATGGAGAGAAAAGAAGAGGAAAAGATTACTCAAAAAGAAGAGGAAAAATTTTTCATTGGAGGAAAAGGAAAATCAACGAAATCGATCACATATGAATATGTTTGGATTCGATTCTGATTATGATGATGATGAACCCAAATCAGACGGTGAATATCATAGGAATAGTGGAAAAAACGACGCCGTTGATTGGGATAAGGAGATGTGGGAACAATTTTATGAAGCTGGATTTTGGAGAAGTGCTTCTCAGAGGGCTGAGATTGATTAATTGATTTTCTGTGCAGAAACACCTTAATTCACATATCCTCCAGTCCAGGTATGAAACTGAGTTCAAACAATTGATTTTCAACTTTTTGGATTGTGGATTCTCAAATCTACAACAATTAAGCAATCAAACCTTTGTAGAATTGAATGTGGAATCCATTGATTGAAGTAAAGAGGATACATTGCATTTAAGCCATGGAATTGTGGGTGTTGGAAAGATATTTGGAGTCGAAGATTTCATGGAGCAAGAAAAAATAACTTGGTGACGACTTTGTTTGTGGGTAATGGCGTGATTTTTCAATTTGCACTGGCATTCAGTTTCCAAGTGCATAGAAATTGAGCAATGCATTATTATTATTTTTTCTTTTTCTTTTTTACTTTTTGTCGGGGGAATCCGCAACCGCTACCCTTCGGGTGCACACTGGGTAAACCCTCGAACAGACGCAATAACCTGCAAACAACGCTAGTCATGTAAATCAAACTAGGCAAGATCTATGCAACAGGCTCGACCGGGAAAGTGTTAGTAGGGAGAATCGAACTCATGACCAAAAGCTTCCTCGCTAATGTACTCCACCAACTCGATCACTCCATTTGGGTCTTTTTTTGTACAGTGTCTTTATCGAATGTTAACTGATTCATATAGCAGAGTCATCGACTATAAATTCCTTAAGAATAAATTTTAATGTTAGTGTCTTGCAAATTGTGATGAATATGTTAGTTAGATTTGAGTTCTTAATGTATAATTGTTAAACATATGATTAATGAAGTGTTTACAACTTCGGCTTTCCTCCTTATTTTCCTTGCTACATTGCAGTTTCAAGGCATATAAAACATAGAAATCTTGACAAAGTCCCTTCCTCGAATCGAATTTGAGGGGAGATTTTGGGAGAGGATAGTCTTACCTGCAACCAATAAAATGCATCTCTTGCACAAATGGACATTAAGAATAGGTCGACATCTATAACTTGTTGGTTCAAGCCTAAAGGTGAAGCCAAGCTTTGGCTCAGCTCGAGCCAAAAAATTCGAGCCTTTTTTTTCTGTGGTCTTCGGCTCGGCCCGATTTGTTTACATTTCTAGGTGAAACACTAGAATATGTACTTTTAATTTAGTTAAAAAGTAGTATACATTAGTTTATAAAACTTAATGCACCTTCAATATTTATTATTAAATAATGATACTATTGCATAATAAAATGACGTGTTAATGTCATATATTCATCATTGCAATATTAGAAACACAAGATAAGTAAATTTAAACTATGTCAAACAAAATAAGTAAATATTCTTATAGTTTACTTTGGACAAATTAGCCCATGTTCGACCATCATTATTTTGAAACTTTTTTTTTTTTACTACATACTTATTTTCAATTACATATTTGGACAATAAAATATTCTACACATAAACCGAAAATTTGTTCATATATTTTAATCACACATTCTCTTAAAAATCACCATTTAAAACTCTATTTTATTCAAATAATGATTGTCAGACAGGGCCAAATTTGAATTAATCATATAAAATTTATTATTATTTTTCCTTGTTATATCTTAAGTATAATAACCTCATTTTAGATGATATATTAACTAAAAAGTGGTCACGAGGTATATGTCAATATCAAATCTAAAAATATTTTTGAAACATGGTACTCTATAATTGTCCTATTCATTTCTTCACATGCTGTTGGAGCACTTCCTTAGCTGGCAGGATTCTTTTATAGTGATAGGACATCCTGAAAATTGATGTATATCAAATCTTGTAATATAGTCTTTTAGAATTTCTGATTTTGCATATCCTCTATTAGATATCAGCATCCAATTTTCATATTGGCACAAGTACGAGAATTTTTTATCAAACAAATTTTTGACAATGTTGTAAATGACTTTAATTCCAAATGCTCTTCTATGTCTGATCCACGATTTTGTCACTGTTGGGACTTTTCTATTATTCTCTGTAACATCAACTTGGAAATTGACTGCAACATATCCAATTGAAAATATGTGTTCAACTGGATAGTAAACAATTTCATCATATTCTGGACTTATTGAATAGAATTTCAAAAATATTTTTCTTCCCCTGGCAAATCTAGATATTTCTTTAATGAATATATCATCAAAATTTGAAATTTCAATAAAGTCTTTTCCTGGATATATCAAATCCATGAATCCATAGTCTGACATAATTTTTATAAATGAAGGGTCATTTCCTTCCATGGCTGTTATTATGGGGTAAACATTATTTTCCGGAGAAATGAAATATGAATCACTCATTTTTATTTCATAAGCTATTCTGACTATATCGGCATATTTTTCTTCTTTTGGATCTAAAGAGATTTTATCTTCTTGGTCTATGATGCTGATTGTTTTGGTATCTCTTTTATCTCCATGTATCATAATTTTCTTGGTTGATGATACAGAAATGAAATCTCCTTTATTATCAGTTGGTATGTTGTCACGTCTGGGTCCACTGCTGCTTCCAGCTGTCTCTATTTGTTATTGATTTGGAAAACTCATTTCTGAGCTCTTTGGTGTATCTGTCTCAGACAGTATATTTTTTAATTGTGCTGCAACAGCATCAACTTGATTTTTGAGTTTTATGGCATATTTTTGATGCTCAGTAGTGATATTCAAGAGTATTTTTATATTTGAGTTGAACATCTCTGAGATTTGGGTTGCTCCAGAGTTTATATCTTCGAATTTTTCTCTAAGAAAATCTGTCTTTTTTTTTGGATATGTAGGATAGATTGATATAATTTCATGACCTTGTCTTTATCAATCAGCAAATTCTATGTTTCTGTTAAGAAAATCTGCAAGAAAATTATTAACTCCTTTAATATGGATTATATCGAAATTATAAAATGCTAAATAAGCTTGCCATCTATGGAGCCTTCTGTATTGAGGTTCTAATAGTAATTTATTCCTGACTAATCCTGCAACTTGAGAATTATCAGTTTCAACAATAAATTTTTTGGACAATAAGAATAATGAGAACTTTTTTATTCCTCTAATAATTGATAGTAATTCTTTCTCATGAGTAGTATAATTTATTTTTGCTTAGTTAAAAGTTCCACTTGAATATCTACAAATTTCATTTAGATCTGTTTTTAATATTGTTGTCCAATATTTATTTGAGGCATCAATATTAACAATCAAATTATCTTTTTCATCTGATAATCTTAATTTTTGTAAATTTTTGCATTCTTCTTTTAATGAATTAACTATTCCCGTATGTTCTTCATTCCATCCTTTAATATTTATTTTTCTAAGTAAAACTTGGATTTTATATCTTTTCTTAGAAAGATTTTCAATAAATCTTTCTGCATAGTTTAAACATCCTAAGAATTTTTGTATTTGTTCTTTGGATTCTAATTTATATGAAAAACTTTCTATCTTTTTGGATATATAAGTTTGTAATTTTATTCCTCTTTTATCTATTGATAATCCAAGAAAGTCTATCTCTTGTTTTTCTATTATAGATTTCTTTTTAGATAGTACAATTCCTTCTTTTTTACATTTGTTAATAAATTGAATTAAATGATTTCTATGTTCTTCTTTACTATTGGAACATATTAATATATCATCAATATAAACTATTAGAAATTCATTAAACTTTTTAAATATATTATCCATTTTTTTTATATATTTGTGGTGCATTTTTTAGATCAAATAGCATAACTAACCATTCATATTTTTCTTGAGGTGTGCTAAATACAGTATATTGTATACTATCTTCTTCCATTTTTATTTGTCAAAATCCTGATTTACAATCAAATTTAGAATAATATTGTTTTCCTCTTGCAAAATTTATTAGCATTTCTTTATTTGGTAGAAAGTAACCATCAAATTTAGTATATTTGTTTAATTCTTTATAATTTATAACAATTCTAGTTTTTCCTCTAACTTGTTCAGAATGTTTCATAACCATAAAGGCTGGACTACTATGAGGTCCATTACTAGGTCTAATAAGTTTTTGTTCTAACAATTCTTTTATCTGATTTTTAAATTCTTGTGTATCTTTTATAATATATATCATTGGTTTAACTCTTATTATAATATTTTCTGTTAATTTTATTTTAGCCTTTGGCTGATGTGGTTTCCAAAATAATAATGAATTTTCTCCATAAGTTTTTTATAGTTGTTCAATGATTTTTCTATATTTATTTCTATTCCTGTTTTTAGAACATTTTTATATAATATTCTTTTATTTTTTATTTCATTAAATACAATTAATTTTTTCTCCCATTTATCACCACGCTGGGCTGGCTGAACTCTGTAAGGTTTAAATTCTCTAAGAATTTTTAATAAGTGTCCGCAATGTGTTTGTAGTATTATCATATAATATTTTTGTTTATATTATTGAAATTGTTGTATGAAATCATTTTCTAATAATATATCACATTCTAATTTATCATATTTATAAATTTTATTTATTGTTACTAGTTTACTTCCAAAAATTATATTAACTTTATCAGCACTATTAATTATCTGAGTATTTTCTCCTGTAACTCCAGTTATTTTTATATTACTATTATTATTCCATGATTTTATTAAAAAACTTTTAAATATTGTTATATCACTTCCTGTATCAATTAAAGCACAAGTTGTTATATTTGTTTCTACAACAGTAATTTGTATATACACAGCTAATGAAAAACTTATCTGATTATTCATCTAATTCTTTTTGCATAATGTTTTTGTCCATTATGAACAATATATAATCCATCTCTTTTTATACTATAATCTTCTAATCTATTTAGAAAACTCATTCCTAAAAGTATATGAGGATTTATATCCATACTTTTATCTATGTAACATGGTACTAAATGATCTATTCCTCCTATTTTTATTGGTACCTTAACTTCTAAATCTGTTATATATACTTGTCCATCAAAATTTACATACTTATGTGGCTCAGTTTTATGAATTATTAGGCCTTTATTTCTAATCGAAGTTATATGACATTCACTAACTTCTGCATCTATTAATATATTTGGTTCATTTATATTTTCTCTTATATTATAATATTCTTCTTCTATTTTCATATTTTCAGCATTCCTATACAGTTTTACTTCTTTTATTTTGTTGATTTCTTCTAGCTGATTTTTATTATGTATATTAAAACTTTTTGATCTTTTAATTAATTTTTCATCTTTAAATACGATATTATTAGAACATTCTCCTTCATTTAATTATGTTATTTCAGATTTATTTTTTGTTATATTAAACTCGTATTCCTCTGGAATTAAACTTATTTGTTTATTTGATTCTATTATTTTACTAATATCTTTACATTCTTTATGAACTTCAATTTATAGTTTATTGAAATAAATATTCTCATAATTAGAATTAGTAAATGTATATAAAGCTCTATATTCTATAGTCATAATTTGATCACTTGGTTGCATGATATCATCTTTATGAAGTTTAAAATGTAGTCCTAAAACTTCATTAAAATTTATATCTTTTAATGATACACAATATTTTGGATAACATGTAAACATAATTTTTTTGATATGCTAAATTTCCTTCTATTATTCCTAAATGATTATCTTTTAAGTTTATTATTATTCCATCATGTAAAGTTATAGTTAAGAGTGAATCTATCCCTCCTCTAAATAGTGATTTAAACATTATTTGTATTCCTATTAAATAAACATATTGGATTTTTTCACTTTGCACTGGCATTCAGTTTCCAAGTGCATAGAAATTGAAAGATGCATTATTTTTTTTTTTTTTTTTACGGAAAATACACAGCCGATACCCTTCGGGTGTGCACTGGGTAAACCCTCGAGCAGACGCAATAGCCTACAAATCAGGCTAGCCAGGTAAATCACACTAGGTAAGCCCTATGCAACAGGCTCGACCGAGAAAGTGTTGGTAGGGAGAATCAAACTCGTGACCAAAAGCCTCCTCGCTAACGTACTCCACCAACTCGATCACCCCATGATGGGCTTTTTTTGTATAATGTCTTTGTCGAATGGAAACTGGTTCATATAGCAGAGTCATCGACTATAAATTCCTTAAGAATAAATTTTAATCTTAGTGTCTTGCAAATTGTGATGAATATGTTAGTTAGATTTGAGTTCTTAATGTATAATTGTTAAACATATGATTAATCAAGTGTTTACAACTTCGGCTTTCCTCCTTATTTTCCTTGCTACATTGCAGTTTCAAGGCATGTAAAACATAGAAATCTTGACAAAGTCCCTTCCTTAATCGAATTTGAGGGGAGATTTTGGGAGAGGATAATCTTACCTGCAACCAATAAAATGCATCTCTTGCACAAATGGACGTTAAGAATAAGTCGACATATGTAACTTGTTGGTTCAAGCCTAAAGGTGGAGTCGAGCTTTGGCTCAGCTTGAGCCAAAAAATTCGAGCCTTTTTTTTCTATGGTCTTCGACTCGACCCGATTTGTTTACATTCCTAAGTGAAACACTAGAATATGTACTTTTAATTTAGTTAAAAAGTAGTATACATTAGTTTATAAAACTTAATGCACCTTCAATATTTATTATTAAATAATGATACTATTGCATAATAAAATGACGTGTTAATGTCATATATTCATCATTGCAATATTAGAAAACAAGATAAGTAAATTTAAACTATGTCAAACAAAATAAGTAAATATTCTTATAGTTTACTTTGGACAAATTAGCCCATGTTCGACCATCATTATTTTGAAACTTTTTTTTTCTACATACTTATTTTCAATTACACATTTGGACAATAAAATATTCTACACGTAAATCAAAAATTTGTTCATATATTTTAATCACACATTATCTTAAAAATCACCATTTAAAACTCTATTTTATTCAAATAATGATTGTCAAACAGGGCTAAATTTGAATTAATCATATAAAATTTATTATTATTTTTCCTTGTTATATCTTAAGTATAATAACCTCATTTTAGATGATATATTAACTAAAAAGTGGTCACGAGGTATATGTCAATATCAAATCTAAAAATATTTTTGAAACATGGGTGGTAGCCTATATTTCTTTTCTTTTCCTATTCAATCTTATACTATCTACCTTGACTTTGTTTTCTTTTCGAATCGTGCTATAGTGCCGGATGTCTTAACATAATATTACATGACATACCATCATTGAATTGTTTTAAATATAGTCAGCTTTTCCATTAAATCATTTGCTACCATTTCGAATTATGTCACTGCATTTCTTAATTTCTTTTGATAAAGTGAAAAAAATCCTTTCTTTATTAGGCCATTGATTTTTTTGTCCCCTCAATGTGTCGCCTCTTTCGATTGTAATTTTAGTGAATCATATTATACGTGAGTTATAAAAAGATATTAAAAACACCAATTATCACAACCTAAATTAAAAGTTTAAAAAATTTTATAAAGTTGGTCGAATACAAATTGTCTTTGGAGACCTATATATCTTGACCTAGAAATATATTGTCCAAGGTAAAAGTTTTAAATGAAAAGTTGTATGCAACGTTATTAATTTGAAATTGTGAAGTTGCTTGTTATATCTATTCAGAGTTCAAAATTGAATCTTGACTTATTGGTATCGTCTACATTCAATAATACTAAAACAAAATAACTTTATTCAAAAGAAATTTATTTGATTTCGAAGTGTGTCCAACAATATTAAAATATTTGAATTTTAATGTTTTGAAAAAGGCAACTTTAAGACACTATATCTTTCTCTTTCTAACATCAAATTGAAGTTCTTATATCACACTACAAATCCTCTTACTCTCATGGCGGCACCTCCATTTATATACTAACAAGGCATGGAGAATCTAACCGGGGCATTGTTTGGACATTTTTTAAACCACAATAATATATTTTTTCTGAGATCTTGTAATATCTTTATGTTATTATTGTTCAAAAATTATGAGTTTTTGACATAATTCATTAATTAGGATATTGCACAAACTTTGATTTTCAATGTTTTCTCGTCCACGATTGTATCTTTTAGTGATTTTTAATTATGCTTTTATAAATAGGGGTTGCAGATATTATGTAGAACATGAAAAACTAGAGATCTTTTCATACATATACCCAGATCATTTTGTTTAAACAAAATTCAAAAAAAATCAAATTTTTATTGTTCATTTTTCCGGGGTTTCATTTATGTTTTCTTCAACTAGATTAAGACTTGATTAATTCAAGTTGGCAATTTCAACGGGTTCCAATAGCATCTCAAGATCGAGAGGGAGTAATTTCCTCATTTAAGATAACATTTCTCAACGCGTTCAAACCTCATTTTTCGACAAATCTTCCTTCTCTAGTTCGATTTTGTCGATTTGTGTTCAAATATTCATCCTCCAATTTGATGTTCGAATCTCTGTCTCCAACTCTTTCGAGTTTCCCCATACTTCCTTCTAATTTTTTTCTTGAATGAACTCAACTCGATTATTATGAATAGTTATTTTCACATTTTACCCATATTTTATCTAAATTTATTTTTATCAAAAAATTATATATTTTGTGTATTAAAGGGATGTTTGACAAAGTTTTATCAAAAAGTAATTAAACATATTATTAAAATTTTATGAATCTCATTAAAAATGTGCAACAACATAAAAATTTGAACAGTTAAAAATACTAAAATTTTATCAAATAAGTACTAAATCATGAAAGATTTTGGAGTATCTATGTTCACAAATTAAGAATCTGATTTCGCATGATTGAACTGCACCGATGCCACGCGTTACTACTGTAGCTAGTGGAAGACAAAACAGCAGTGTATCCTTTAACTTTGAATCTAACGTAGGGCTGTTTGATTTGTTGAAATTTTTCATTTTCCAATGTTTGATTACAAAAAATTTCGCGGTAATTTTTTTGGGTAATTAGCGCAAAACATTCTTATCTTTCGAGGTTATTGTGAAAAACGTCCCTACCTTTCATTTTTTGGTATTTTTGCCCTTATTTACCACCTTTCTTGCGCTGAAGGTCCTTTTCACTGTTTTTTGACGATTTTGCCCTCTATTCAAATAAAAGAAAAATAATAGAATAGAAAACAAAAGAATTAATTGCAACTAATACCCCAAAATTTCAAAAAATTACAAATTAGTAATAAATATAGGAGTTAATAGCCCAAATGGTTACTAAACTCTGTCAAAGGTCCAAAAAGGTCATTGAACTTTTTTAAATACAAAAAGAAAAAAAAAACCAAAAAAACCAACAAAAAAAATTGAAGAAACGGGCCCCACCAACAAAAAAAAGGACCAAAAATAATAATAATAAAAATAAAATAAGGAATGTGAAAATGGAGGAAGGTGAATAATGTGCCATAATTAATCTCTTGCTTATGAAAATTTCCCTTTTTTTTATTTGTGAAATCACTTCTAGAACTCGTGTGTTTCTTGTTGGAATCATTTTTATGATGTTTGAGTAATGAAATTTATGTTGTCTGATTGCTTCTCTTATCAGGTGAATGCACCCCGTTTTCTGTGATGATTATGTTCGTAGTTAACTGGAAATCATGGGTAAGAGCATTTAGAGTCTTATGCAATAAGGGAACGGTGTTCTTCATTTGGACCTTCAACTGAATATGCATAGGATGCTGTAGTTGTACATTGATCTTTAATTTTAAATTATTTTCGAGAGATTCCTTCGTAATAGAGCGTGTTGTCGTAGTTAAAACTTATGAATGTTACTTGATGCGCTGGTTAGTAACTACTATTCAATTTGTACTTATCTGTAATGAGAATTTTTCTACTTTCCAAGCCTTGACTTGTGATTTGGTTTCTTATTTGCATGCGTTGGTTTCTCGTCGAATATCTGGACAATTGAGTTGCCTGTTAGCATATCACCAGTGGTACATAATTGGCAAATTTTGAACTGCATATTGTTTTGATGGGAAGTTGCTGCTAATTTTCCCACTTTCGAAATGACTTGTTCATGCACAGGCCATATTTGATGTCATTGTTTGGACCATTTGGTTCAGAAGTGTCGAATTTCTGAGGGTAGACTTTTGGAACAAATACTAGGCATGAGCACATCGGCCAGATTCGTTGAGCTTGGACAAATTAGCCCAACCATGAGCTCATCCTTGGCTGAAATCTCAGATTCGTTATTGACCAAAATGGTGCTTTCTAATCTTCCATTTTGTTTAGCCAATTTACACTTTGAACTATCATTGTGAACTGAAGGTTTATAATGCGCAAATGGTAAGGAAATGCAACAAGCTTTAACCATAATACATCCTCGCTCATTCAGAAAAATATATCACAATCTATGGTAAACACCAAAATATTTCCTCCACATAATAGCCGCAACATCCTTCACCCTCAGAATAACAACCCAAAAAAGGAGGGAAGAAGATGAGGCCACTTGCACGGGTTATGTACGGATATTTCAGAGTTCGAGCAATTTTCATTTCCTCTTCCTTGAAGCTGATCCAGAACCACGACCCCCTTTCTTTTCTGTCGCTTGAGAACTGCCCTTCCCTCTGCCTGCAGGTGCTTTTTTGGCACTTGAGCTTCCTGAACCCTTCAAGTCCACCTGTACTTGGATGCCTAAAGGGAAAAAAAAATCAGCTTAACAGAAGGATGTAAAATAAAGTTGCAATTTTAGATCATCCAACCACTAAAGATTCTCTAGGATGTTTCAATAAGTGAAGATCACACTCTTGGGGTTTCAATAAAAATATATATGAGTGCGCGCGCGCGCCAAAAAACATATAATCGAAAACCTTTCAATTTAACCAGTAATAAGTAAAAAGTTCAGATTATACAGAAGGAAGTATTATGTCACCAACCCTTTGAAGTAAGGCTCTCTAGATCTGTTTGCAGCTGCTTCTCTGCGTCAGCTGAGTCTTCTGATACAAACGACAGGCAAAGAGTAAATAGTTTTCAATAATATTTCTTTGCAAGTGCCTGAACAAGCAAGCATGAAAAAGTAAAACGATTGATTTCATGTAAATCATCTCTTCAACAACAAAAATATTACATAAACATATAATGTCAAAAGACAATGCAACAGCAGATCTAAAAATAGAAAGGAAAAGGTGAACAAGGATTCTCTCTTCATTGGAGAGAGAAATTACCCAGTTCTTCCGTGTCAGAAAGGTTTTCTTCTTCATTTACAGCAAATTCTTCACCATTTTCTTCCGCCGAAGGATCAGTTACGGGTTCGAGCATTGCTGCAACCCGCTTTTTAGGGGCCTTTTTTATTCCAGGAAGTTTGATGAGATCTGCAGTCCGAATCACACGTGATGAGCTGCCTTTATTGTATGCTCTTGTCAATGCAGCTTTTACTGCAGGCTGTATGCCATCCAATGGATTCGGGTGCCCCTGATGAATGTGCATATTTAATATAAGTAGATGAGAAGAATCTCAAGTACATTCATATAAGATCCCGGAAATACAAAATGCGCATTAAATATACCTTAAATTTTGATATCTCAACAATTGTATCAAAGTCCTCCATGCTAATGGAGTAAAAATCCATAAACTCAACAACCTTTTCAACAGCTTCATCCTGGGAATTATTCCACCAAAAAGCATGTCTAAAAAAGAAACCAAAATCACCACATTTTTGGAACTATCGACAAGGAAGCAATGTCAACCTTAGGTAGCACCCTTAAGGGATTGGTCAACTGCTTCAACATAAGAGTAAGATAATCAAGTCGCAATGTCATCCTGTCATTTTGGCAGTAGCAGAATGTTAGGCAGCAAAAAATGGAAAACGATTACAATAAGTTGCAAGGGTGAAAAAATGGCCTAAACGAATTGAATAATTACTAGACATGAAGCATCCAAAAGGTGATGAAATAATAAACATGATGCGTAATAATAATCATGACAGCAACAAACAATTATAAGTTCGATAGCATGAGAAGAGAACAGAAGTGGTGAATCAGTATATTTGAAGACTAGGCATGCTTGCTTCATTATATTGCAGAAAGAGACCTTGTGTACAAATGCTGAATCCAACCATTTGATGGCTATAATAATTATCACAAAATAAATAAATGTGTAACCCTTACCTTCCCAAATTAGATTCATGAGATCCAAGAAGATGAACATGCAGGTCCTCAAGAAGTCTGTAATTCTTCCCCAGTGTAGAGTTCTTTCCCAGCCACCCACCAAATCTATTGTAATTGTTTTCTCCCTGCAAATGAAATTATTTTCTTAGTAAGGATAATGTAAATTTAGATCAGTCATCAATCAAGTTATTATCAAAATTATGCAACCGAAAACACTACAAAGAAGGGTCAAATTATGCAAGTGACATCAAGATGCCAAATCAACATTTGAGGATCTAACATTGCATCTAATGTTTCAAGTACAAGAAACTTCCAATGATTTGTAATGGTAAAAAACATGACACAAGCCCACATAATTGGAAAGCAAAACCTCAAATCAGTGAATGAAGTTAGCCCTTGTTTGGGATCCATTTTTACAAGGTTTTAGGGAAAAATGTATTTTGGAATAGTGATTTTTTTGGAGAATGCGTGGTTAAAAAAGAAAGAAAAAATTTTGGGTTTACATATAATATTATTTTATTAAAGAAGGTGTGGATGAAAAGAAAAGAGAGAAAAATGCATTAATATAAAAATGGAGCCCAAACACAGGCTTAACGTGATGTCACAAAAATTTCAAAACAATTGTTTTATCTATGGAAAATACCAACTGCATATCACCCGTTAAATGTAGCTAAAAGCCAAATTTTTAGTAGATTTTGATAAAAATTGATAAAATCTGTAGTTAAAAAGTTGTGGGTCCAATGAAGTGTGGTTGAAATTAATTGTTAGGGGAGCATCATTCTTCACCTAAAAGAAATTATAATGCATTTAACTTGGAAGTATTTTCATTGCCATTACTAGAAAGACCAAAACTCCATACATATAAAACTTGTTTATAATAGAAACCTTCACAATTCTACAGAGTGATTATGATGTCAACAAATTCATCAACAAGCAGCTTAGATGACCAAACTTGGCAACATTGCTGAAATAGTCTCTAAGGATTCAACCAATGAAAATTTCACAGTAGTTTTAGAAACCAGAGCATTTACATTTCCGAAACTTCAGCTCTCCCCGAAAGTGGGTTGCAAGGTGTTATTAGGTAGAACTTTTGTTGACAGACGTACAAGTTTGAAGAGTGAATAGCACAAAAAACTGTTACGTTGATCTTGGAATTTGGTCTAAAAAATTAGAAACTTTGGAACTTAGGATATGAATCCCCACTGGATGTACAAGGAAAACCTGATAGGGTAAAGAAGAAATGTTATAATCCCTAGGATGGTCCCACTTAATCTGAAAATTTTACATCACATACCTTGTCACCATCACCAAAAAATTGATTTCAGTAGAAGTAACACCACAACACAATACAACACGAAACCTTACCATTTCGACACTATAACTTCACACGAAGAAAGGCGAAAATAGAAAGGTTCTGCATTAAACTCAAACTATATCACCTAAGAAACGAAACCACTATCTTGAGAAACAAAGCAAATTGAAGCGTATTCTTTGTTTACACGACATTTCTTATTTCTTCTTTAGTAGTTTTTCCTTCTCCTAAAATCATGGACAGTTGATTGAAAAAGAAAAAATGTTGTACTCAAAACAGAAATAAGTGCACTTCTAAGTAAAAATGATCTGAAGTAGATGGACTAGAAGTTAAGGTAGCTTACTAATAGTGCCTTCAGTTGTTAGCTAAGCCTCCATCTGGGAAGAATTTATAAACTGCTTAATTTAAAAATAGACAAAAACGAGTGGTAAAATAAGTGGATAGTAATTGTGGGTCTATTGGAATGTGTGGTTGAATATAAAGTTTGATTGATTATAAATGACTAATAAATTTTGCCAAACGGAGGGTAATATAACACAAAAGCATCTTTAAGCCCTAAAATTTGCTATCTGAATTAATTCTTCACACAAACAATTATCCCTGATGTTGACATCAAATAATTATGGGATACATCTTCAGTTTGAGTTAAAGCAAGGTTGGTATGATGCATAATAGACTGTGTCAAAAGTAAAAAACAGTAAAGTCCAAAAGAGTAGACAAAGCAAGTCATATCATAGTACCCAATGAAACAATAATGAAATACAACTGTCACCTGCTCAAGTATTTCCCGTTGCCCACGTAATAGAGCCGCACTGTCACAAAAGAAATGATAGCAAAATCGATCAAAAATAGAAGTAACCCGTTTCTAGAGCTAAGTCGATAGAACTTACGGAACTATAGAAGATGCAAGAGAGCCAATTTGAGAGAGTTGCCACTGTCGATATCTTCTAATCTGGACATTAATAATATCACCATCTCCAATAGACTCTGCAGCACGGGCGAGCAAGCTCATCCTTTTCATTCCATTGTCATCTTTCCCAGTTGAACTTGGCCTATAATTGATATAGTTCTCCTGCAATCGAAACATGCACATATAACACAAATTTCTTGTAGAATACTTTTCTATTTACATGAACTTAAATGTAATTGACCTGACTGAGTACCAATTTCCCAATCGTTAAATTTGATTTCTTTTCTTTAAAATATGTAATCAAATATTGATGTGAAAAGACATTTGACTATATAAATTAGTAGGTAGAAAGAAGCCACAAACAGAGGAACAAACTGACTACATAGAAACAAATTCAGTACACCAACATTCACGAAAAATAAAAAATCGTTTGAACATCTCAAATAGAATAGTTAAAATAATTATATTGATAACAAGTAAGACTTGTTGGGGAATATTGAGCCAATGTCTTAGTGAGGGATGGAGGGGGGGGAGAGAGAGAGATGCAAGAGGGTACAGGAAGCAAGCAGATTGAATGAGACAGGAGAAAAGGAGAAAAATGAGCTCATAAACAGCATGCTTTTGGCAGAAAACATGGTTTCTGGAGAATCAAGGTAATAATCTTGCAGGTTAACTAGAATTCAAATCCATAAGATCAATGGGGGTCCAAACAGGTGTGTAGACAAGGATAAAACTATAAATCTTACAAACCAATTAAGCACTGATTTCAAACTTTCCAGCAGTTGCATTCCTCAGTCTAGATATCCTGAACTTTGGAGAGCACAAAAAGTGATTATCCAGTTTATGCTATTCTGCTCATTGTTGAATCACATCATCTAAAGCTTAAGTTGTTAAAGAAGGGACATATCTACTTAAATTTAGTCTTCTACAAACAATTTTCACAAATTGGTGAGGGAAGACTTGAACCCAGGTTTTTGCCTCAGAAACCACATTATAACATCTTGTACAAAAGCTTAATCTGTTAGAGGGGACAGATTTATATATTTGAACTTAGTCTTCAACACTAAACATAATCAACATGCATCACACATCTTTGTAAACCAATTCCTGCTAGGTAACACATTTCAATGAGTTGTGTGCAGCATAAAAATGATGGAAAGGGAATGGAAATAAAATAAACCAGATAAATTCAAACTCAGAAACATGTGCAACTAGTACGATGAGTCAAAAAGTGAGATTTATGGATCAGCAAAACATGTAATCTTAACCTTAAGAATATATAATACCTGAATAATGAGTGGGACAAGATCCGGATCACTCATGCTAAGGTCAATTCTCTCATCCATTCTCAACTTTCCAGCATTGAAATTAAACAGCCTGTATATGCAAGATGTACCTTAGGAGCTGAAATATCTTTATTTTATTTAGAAGACAATTACACTAAAGTTTCCATTTTTAGTAAGGAGTACTACTTACAAATAATTGTAGATGTCATGGTCCTCATAGATTCCAATGATAAGATATAATTTTCAGCATTTGGACACATACTCCTCACAAAGTAATATCTCTCCTCTCTATTCTGTACTACTAATCTTGGTTAGGCAAATTAGTTGAATGCGAGTTGCAAAGACTATTCTTTTTATATATAAAATAAACTTTTTTTATTTTCTAATTTTTTTGATAGAGGCAATTGGACGCATCAATTTTAACTCATGCGCGTTCACCATATTCGCGACTAATGAATCAGAAATCAATCTATCAAAGAAATTAGAACCTCCGACAACAAACAAAAGTGGGGCAAAAAGACTATCCAAATGAAAATAGCATAGCTAGAACAGAAGGATGAATAGAGAAACACAATATTAGTATTCAAGAAACTAAACAAAGATTGATGCGAGACATACTTATCAACAGCCGTAAAGGGTGATATATCTTCATCCTTTGAACTGCTTTGAAGGCGTTGTTTAATGTCATCAAATTTGATGACAGACATAGAGAGACTCATATACTGCAGTTGGTTCAGGGCCATACGCATGTCTCCATTAACTCTCTCTGCCAGTTCCTCAAGAGCAATCTATGATAAAAAAACAAAACATCATCTCAGCAAAGCTCCAGATAGACAAATCACACAGCAAAGGCATCTTGCACCATCTGCTCTAGTTAAAAGCAGAACGGAAATGGCACCTCATCTCCTCCTCCCTCAAAACACGTCAACGGAAAAATCAAACAGAAGAAAAGTAAAAACAAGAAAAGTGAAAATGATATAATCCATATAGAAGCGTCTTATTGTTGTATTACGATATCTTTAACAGGGATTGTAGTCAAAATCTAACTCCATATAAAGGCAGTGTTAAATCTTACTTCATATTGATAGCGTCGTGTTTTCCAGGTCCTGTCAGCAATAAAAAAGCTTCGTACTTAAATTACTTGATGGATCTAATTTCATATGGTATATGGTACCTTTTCTACAGCCTGGTAGCAATAGATAATAGCTTTTCTTCTTTTTGGAGCCAAAAACATAGATGATCAGTTCTAGTATTTATAATTTCCTTTCTGCTTCTAGGTTCATATCGTCAGCAGAAGGATGGATCAAAATCGAATTATGTCTGGAAGAAATAAGATACTTCATCAATTAACCAAAATAAGCCAGATGCTAATTAGTTATGTGACTTCTATATCACACTCTTCACTTGCAAGAAAAGTAAAAATTGATATCCAAAAGGTGGTATCCGTGAGAGGATCAGACTAGTCTCATTTAATGAAAAAAATACTAATGAATAGATATGATAAAGCCTATACAATTTTAGGCTCTCATAACCATAGAAATGGTTACAAAGAATCTCCAGCTTAGTTATATCATGTCCAATCAAAGATGCAAATGTCATTGCACGTGAACTCCAGCCAGGTATAAAAATTAAGCTTGCCGTGAAAGTTACAGTAAGAGCAATACCTTCATTTGATACAAGAGAAGTGTTTTTGAGAGAGAGTACCTCATTAACTTGAAGTCCTTCTTGCTTGGCTATCTGTGATAACCTTTTCCCCATCTATAAGTGGCATAATAGTTTTGTCAAAATGTTAATTAAGTCAAATGCACAAAGTAACAAGCAACAATTGCAATTTCGTTACTATGTTATGCACACATTACAGGTGTTAATCTGGGAGAATATGACTTTTAGCACAAGTTCGTATATTTTTTTTGGGTGAATTAAAATTTTCAATTAAAACAGCATCTAAATCCTCTATAACAATATCCCAGTTTTAACGAGTTAGTTATATTGCCACAGTGGGGTCAAGCACAAGTTTATAACATAAGCAGATTATAGTTATTTATACAAACCAGAGCTCAGCACCAAAAAAGAGAACAACCACTATGTATCACATTTTCCAGTCAATAATGACCATTGGAGGTCTTTTGGGTCAAAAGACATGGCCAGATTTGTTACATCCCCTCTTACTAAAGAAAAAATTAATATTTTATAAACTGAAATCCCACTGAAATCTGAAACAGCAATATGAGCACACTTCCATAATTATCTGTAGTTCTAATTTCGACTCTATGGGTGCTATTTGACGCGCGACATGTCTATAAAAAAGTCCGGACTTCTGACTTGTGAGATCAAGAAATTTACCTTCAGTGACGACAAACGCCTATAAAGTATTCTAAAATAGGCCATTCGAGATCTATTATACTTCAACTTAATAATTTATTAAGTGAACTTTCTCAAAACCATATAAAAATGTACATATGTCCCTTGCAGGAAAATAACTTCAGTGTGTCATTGGAAAAAAAATTCTGTCCAAGCTCATCAATACCCACATCCACCCCATCAATTCCATCCCCAAAACAAAGTCAAACATCGTGATATTAACTACAAATCTGAACTATTAGATTTTAAAATGGATGCTGCAAATGTTTTTTATGTTTATTTAGCATGCAAATAGAAGATGAATAAATCAAAATGACCTGCTGCTTTGTTGGTTTCCGGAAGTTTAGAAGAAGGCAGTAGTTCACTAGACTCTTTAGTTTCTGACTGTAGCGATCATTACATATGCAGATAATAGGAATTTTGGAGATCTTAATGCTGGCAATAAGATCAGCCACTCCACCTCTATCTCCTGCAGACATACCATCAACCTCGTCCATAATAAGCACTGTCTTTGGGCGTTGAGAGCTGCAAAAGTAATAAGCAATTAAGAATTCGTCCAGGAAACTCTGATGCAGGCATCATGAAAGAGTAAAGACTAACCGTTCCATGTTAAGACTCAGGGCTTCATTACTGACAAGCTCTTTTATAGAGTTAGAAGTGCTTCCACCAATTCCTTTTTCAATTTTAGCATCAGCCTTTCCACGACTGTCACTAGCATTGACCTATTTAAAATGAATGCAGTTGTTAATAACTAAAGACAAGACCAAAAAATACATGACTGAAGGAACTGATGATCTAAAAGATCTAAAAGAAATGGAAACAAGTAAAAGATCACCGAGCTTCACCTCAATTGTCCGGAAACCAAGCATCTGACTAACCAATTTAGCTGATGTAGTCTTCCCTATGCCAGGGTTACCACTGAGTAGTACAGCTTTTTTAGCACCTGAATCATTCTGTTTCTTCCCCTTTCCTTTTTGATCAGTATTGAGGAACTTTTTATTCCAGTCTGACAGCCAATCATGAAGCTGCTTCACCTGCATTTGACCAGCTATCACTAGTACAGAATTTTCAGATAGAGAGATCTTTGCATAAAGGAATATCTTTAGAAAGTAAAGCTAGGATGACAGCACTCAGCACCCAACATACCACTGACTGATTCCCAACAATATCAGTTGGAACCTTTGGTCTATGTTTTTCGGTCCATGGCAACCCAGACTGAGCTGTAGGTTGATCTTTTCGCTTGGGCAGGGAGGCAGCTGGAGACAATCCTTTCACAGCTACGCTTGTTACAACATGTTTACCAACTTGTTCTAGAAAGGAAGTTCCCACAATTTCCAAAATTAAAGCCCAACTACTATAAACATATCCATAAGGATAACAATAAATGAAAAGCACTAAATGTTGTAACATTCCAACCTGTTGGGAAAACCACACATTTACTAACAATTATAATATAGCTATGAGGAACGATGGTGAAGCTTTTATAATTCCCAAAAAAGGCAGAGAAGATACACATACAGTGAATAAGATCAACCTGACCACACGAGTCTTAAGGAGATATTGACAAAGATGCAGCAAAATAAAAAAAATCGGCATGAAAAAGTTTTTAGTTAATTTAAACTGATATAATCATATATGTGCAAATGAGTACTACAGTAACAGCAAATGTGAAGATGCCCGCACATTCACAACACAGCTATGAACTCAACAGCCTAAAAACTAAACTCAAAAGGGTAAAACCATTCTATATAAATAAATATAAATGATAAACTACCAAAATTACAGTAAATCCACCATCTGTACTAATAGTGTCAATTGATGACAGACATAGCCCTTGTTTGAGCCCCATTTTGGGGGAGAAAATGAATTTTTGAATAGTGTATTGATGGGAAATGTGTGGTTAAAAAATAAAGAAAAGTTTTTGATTTGCGTATAATATTATTTTATTGAAGAATGTGTGGTTATAATGATGTCAAATCACTGTTGAAAAATGTATTTTGATGGAAAAAATGGGGCTCAAACAAGGGCATATACTATCAGGTAAGTGTGTTGAAGGTGAATAAATTTAATTTATTCATTCTCCATGTTGATGTTTTGTTGATAGGAAGAATAAAGTGGTGTTCATCATCGAAGCAATAACAATTACAGCAACCATTCAAGCCACAGGAACGTGTAAAGATTTGACTCAACCAGCTATATACTATCTGATATATGAGTTGCATGTGAGAAATATAATTTTTGATTATCCAATTGGGATGTTTAGTTGATAAGAACAATAAATTGTTCATCATCTTAGCAATACAAATAAGAACCGTTCAAGCCACAAGAACGTGTCAAGATTTAATCCAGCTAGTGAAACAAAAAAGACAGGGATCTTTATTTCATACGCAAGCAAAGGAGTTTTCGACAGAAAAATCAAACTAGATATATATCACAATATCCATAGTATAATATTTTATAATTTCATCAATCAATCAGAAACACACTTTAAAAGCTTACACCAAGCTTCTATCCAAATGGCAAAAGCTACAGTCAAACAGAATATCAATGTGTCCATCCAAATTACAGTCAGCACAACAAAACCTCACAACAACAGCATTATGAAAACAATGCATTAAAAAAAATGCGCGCACACACCCACACAGTAGTTAAGGGAACACGTACTCTTTGTTTCCGGCACTTGAGGACTCTTCTTTGGAGGAGATGGAGCAACCTTATCCAGTGGCTTCTTCGATTCTTGTATGCTTGTTTTCGATTTATTTGATGTGCGAATCATATCAAATAAACCGTCCTCCGTAAGAAATTTAGTGCTATAAGAAGCAATCCAGTTGAAAATATTAACAAAGATATGAGTATTAGGAAAACAAGGAAATATCGCTAACATAAAATACGGCAAGTCATAAAAAAAACATAAAAACAAACCCAAGTTCTTTAGCCTTAGCAGATTTCCGTCCACCAATATCTTCATCACATAGGAGATAATTCTGCAAGGAACTACATCAGTAATGTGCTAGCAGAATAAGGCCAAGCCTAAAAAGAAGTAGGGTATGCAAATCAAAACAATCACCGTCTTTTTGCTGACAGATCCAGTAACACGACCACCATAGCGTTTAATCAAGTCCTCCGCTTCTTCTCTTTCCAAACTGGAAGGACATAACAACGTGAAAAGGTCAATTCAAATCGAATCTGAGAAATGTCTAAGCACCATGCATGACAAATACCAAGAAAATAATATTCACAAATTGTGCTTCCAAAATGAAGCAACACACAAGGCACAAAAGCATGGTGGATTATTCAAATATAGTCAAGGTCAAGCATAGTTTTGTGGTTAAATGTAAGCCCACGCACAAGAATACGTATGTATTTACGCATTTGCGCATAGATATATGTACACCTATATAGTGTTTGAAGGCTGCTTGTGCGCATGCATATTTTGGTGGTACATGCACTGAATTACAAACCCCCTAATATTCAAAGGATTACCTGTCAAGTGTTCCACTAATCACAAAAGTCAAACCAGCTAAACAGTCAGAAGCACCTTCAGGGACTTCCTGACATGCAAGAAGACCAGTCGATGTGAACAAGTTGCATTATTTACACATATAATCCACTAATCCAGATTCCAGAATGTTAATACCTTTTCTCCTTTGTGAGGAGGATCTTTCCTTTCTCCAAAATTCATAAATCCGCCCCGTCCACCACCTCCGCCTCTTCCACCTGCTGATGTGCCTCTTCCACCACGGCCTCGTCCACCAGATTTGGTCGATTTAGCATCTTTATCATCGACATCCTCTTTATCACTTCCATCAACATCCATGTCTGTAGTAGTAGTTAAAGTAGCTGAAGCATTTTTCCCTCCAGGGCCCCTACCAGCGGTTTTGAGATTAGATTTTGCTTTACCAGCATCATCTTCATCACTTTCATCAATAAGGTTTTGAGCAACTCCCTTACCCACCCCACTTTTCAATTTCTTGCCCCGGGTGGCATCAACTGATTCCCTCCTAGAAGGCGTGACAAAATCTTCATCATCATCTTCATCCTCGACTTTGTGAACCTTTTTTCCAGGTGGGGGTTTAACATCACTGTCTAACTCCGCCCTACCCCTTCGGGCCTTTCTTTTTGCTGAAACCTCCTCAACTTCCAGCTCATCTTTCACGTGTTTATCTTTAGAAAAATATTTGCTGGTTTTCCTTCTGCCAGAACTTTCTTGGGGTTCTTGTACCTGGGAACCAAAATAAACATAAAATTGCAATCAAATTTTTTTTTTCTCTTCGCTGAAAAAATAACACGGACAGATCTAAAACAAAAGATCAAAACAAGGAAAGAGATGAATGTTGGTTCGACTTTGTCCATTCTGTGTTTACATTTAGTTGCCTACATCACCACCTTTCACATCAGCTAGTGTCTATGAAATCCCTGCTCTATTTCTGTCTACTGCTGTCTGTTTTTTCTTATCTTTTCAGCCTGTTTCTAAGGCTACAAGTTGAAAAGCACTTGATACTGATATATAAATATATAATTGATTCTGAAAAACAAGATAAAATGTTTACAAATCTACAGTTGGAAGTCATTCTAGATACTAAGCTCGCGAATTTAATTTTCTTCGATAAAATTGAATCCACTTGAACCTTCTATGCGTGATAAATGTAAGCTTCTCTGACTAAAAACGTCACATTTAAAAGAAACAAACCGATTTTTCAGGCTGAGAAATGACAGCAGGCTTCTCAGCTCCAGAGGGCTTTGCAGGCTTTGATGCATTTCCATTCCCAGTGCCCTTATCATGTTGCTTCATGAACCATTTTCTTATATCTGACTGCAATTCAATGTGAAATTCCAATAAATTCCTTTCTCAAAATTCCACACGAAGATAAAATAGAAGACAGGTCATGAACAATACTAACATAGAAATGAGTTGAAAGGATAAAACTACAACCCCGAACATAATAGTGAGTTTATATGTGTTTTAATGTATCAAAAGACTACAATTTCTAACTCACCATTGTTTGGCCGCTGGCTTCAAGTTATGAATACTAGAACTCAAAATACCATCTGAAAAAGAAAAAGAAAATTCATTATTTACATTTCTAGATAAATAACAGGAAAGAATTAGATTATGACAAATAAACCAAAACGGAAAATTAAAACCTCAAAGTAGAAACAAAATTCCTACGGAGGGTTAAGGTTTATGTTTCGGGGGTTCTCAAAACTGGGGTTTTTGAACAGTATTATGCCCTTAAAGCCTCAGTATTCAATTGGCAGTGGCAGGGTTTTCCGGGGTCTCGGTCCTTCAAACCCGACCCGGCCGCCATTTCACAATGGTGCATGTTGATAGTACATGGTAAAGACAAATACAAAAGGTGGAAGAACGCGAGTTATAAGGGCGTTACGAGTTTATACCAGTCGTTGCTCCACCTGAGCGTAGCCTATATGACTCTGCACCCGCCGCTGTGAGTGTGTGTGAGGGAAAGAGAGCGAGAGATGGAGAAGACTGAACGGCTTTCACCGGAAGTGAGGTTTCAAAGGAAGATCCGTCATTCACTGTAGGTGACCCGAACCGACTATACTTGGGCAATTTTACGAAAGGATCTAACCGATTTAAATACGGATTTGGCCCCTTATAGTGGGAGATTTTTCTATTTGGTCGGATTTTATTTCTTTCTAAGTTATTAATAGAAAAGTCTATATTACTCTTACTAAAATGATTCTTCTTATATTGCAATATATATTTGAATCTTTTAAAATATTTTTATCTTATATTTATTTTATTCTAAATTTTAGTATATAGGTCCATATTATGATCTAATATATTGGAATATTCTGTCAATATATTGGAATATTCTGTCAAGATATTGTTCATATTTTTTTACTAAGTATATTATATTTTTCAGAAGATGCATTTATATTTTTTAATTGAAAAATTATATTTTTTATTTCTTCTAACATTCTTTCTAATAAATTATATAATCCTTTAATTGTATATTCTGGCATTCAATCATAAATAATCCCTATGATTCTCTAAAAACTTAAAAAGATTTATTCTGATTTTAGCAAAAATTAATAGTCTTACCTTAGTTTTGATCTGGACTTTTACATTTAGAATTGAGTGATATTCGAGCTTTGAATATATAAATTGCTTCCTTCGACGGCCTTTTGCCTCAACGGAATCTTTACTATTTCTGCTTCTTGCTGTCACTGTATCATTTCTAAAAAATAAGATAGTTGTTGGTTTGCATTTTCATTTTCAAAACGATTTTTAGTTTTCCTCAAAAATAACCCATTTTGAGCGTTTTCGACATTTATAACTGAAAACGCTGCAAACGATAAAAAATCGTTTTGTGTTTTCAGTTATAAATTTTAACTCGTTTTCGAAAATACGTTTTCGAAAACGACGGACCAAACTCTTTTTTCACGTTTTCGAAAACGGAAAAGGGGCCGAAAATGGCAAACTAACCACGACCTAAATTTCTAGACTTCGATTAAAGAAAAACTCTCTTTTTGCTAAAATAAGAAAGAAACTTTCTATTAGATTCTTTAAGAATCTATGAGAAATAAAGATTTAGAAACTCATATTGATATCAAAATATTGGAATTTTATTTCTGTAGCATTTTTACAAGACTTCTATTTTATACAAAAGGGTTTCCAGAAAAACTGATTTTGAACTGGAGATAACTTGAGAACAGATATTGATTCTCTACTACAACTCGAGATACCTTCTCCCGTTCCTAATACCTCTATTTATACATACATATGGAGTTCTATTATTAATCTATTTAAATCATTGCATATATCAGTTATATCAAAAGGTACATTTGCTTTTCTATTATTATCCTTTTATCTTTGTGTCTTCACGTGTAGTTAGGACAATCTCTTAGCTAGCAAGATTCTTTGATAGTGTTATGACATCTTGATAATTTATGTATGTTGAAATTTTACGATATAGTCCTTCAAGACTTTTGATTTTTCATGTCCTCCATTTGTAACTAGCATCCAATTTTCATATTGACATAAATATGATAATTTTTTAAAATACAATATTTTGGCAATATTGTATATAGCTTTGATTCCAAGTGCTCTTCTATGCTTGATCCATGATTTTGTAACCAATGAAACTTTTCTATCATTCTCCATAACATCTATTTGAAAATTGGCTACTACATACACAATTGATATTATGGCCCCGTTTGTTTTTCATTTATAGAAGAATGAGAATGAAAAATATGGTCGTTATGAGCCCCACACAAGAGATAAAAATTCAAATTTGATGGTTTGATGTGATGAATAACGATCATATTTTTCATTTTAATGAGAAAATAATGGGAAACAAACATAGGCTATATGCTCAACTGGATAATAAACAATTTTATCATATTCAGGACTTATTGAATAAAATTTCAGATATATTATTCGTCATTTGGCAAATTTTGATACTTTTTTTATGAACATATCATCAAATTTTGATATTTCAATCAAAATCTTTCTTGGATATATTAAATCCAGAAATCCATAGTCTGCAATTATCTTTATGAATGAAGGTTTTCCTCCTTCCATAGTTGTTACTCTAGGATAAACACTATATTCTAGAGAGATGAAATATGAATCATTTATTTTTACTTCATAGAGAATCTTGACTATTTTGGCATATTCTTCTCCTTTTAGATCTAAAGGGATCATATCATCTTGACCTATGATACTGATAGTTTTGGAATCATATTTATCTCCATGTATTATCACTTTTTTAGTTGATGTTATTGGAATCGAATCTCCTTTTTTATCAGTTGGTATGGTATCGCGTCTAGGTCCACTGCTGCTTTCAACTGTCCCTGTTTGGCATTGATTTGAAAAACTCATTTATAAGCTCTTTGGTATATCTGTCTCAGACAGTATATCTTTAGTTGTGCTGCAATAGCATCAACTTGATTTTTGAGTTTCATGGTTTCTTTATGTTGCTCAGTAGTGATATTCAACAATACTTTTATATTTGAGTTGAATATTTTTGAGATCTGTGTTGCACCAGCATCTATGTTTTCAGCTTTTTCTTTAAGAAAATCTATCTTTTTTTATATGTAAGATAAATTGATATAAATCCATGACCTTTACTTTATCCGTCAACAAATTCTATATTTCTGCTAAGAAAATTATTGACTCATTTAATATGAATTATATCAAAATTATAAAATGCTAAATAAACTTGACATCTATAGAGCCTACTGTATTGAGGTTCTGATAGTAGTTTATTCCTGACTAATCTCGCAACTTGAAAATTATTAGTTTCAACAGTAAATTTTTTGGATAATAACAATAATAAAAATTTTTTTATTACTCTAATAATTACTAGTAATTCTTTTTCATGGGCGGTGTAATTTATTTCTGTTTGATTAAAAGTTCCACTTGAATATCTACAAATCTCATTTAGATCTATTTTTAATATTGCTGCCCGATATTTATCTGAGGTATCGGTATTAACGATCAAATTATCTTTCTCATATGATAATATTAATTTTGGTAAATTTTTATATTCTTCTTTTAATGATCTAACTATTTCTGTATGTTCTTCATTTCATTCTTTAGTATTTGTTTTTTCCAAATAAAATTTTTATTTTATGCTTTTTCTTAAAAAGATTTTCAATAAATTCTTTTGCATAATTTAAACATCCCAATAAATTTTGTGTTTGTTTTTTGGATTCTAGTTTATCTGGAAAGCTTTCTATTTTTTTTAGATATACGAGTCTGCAATTTTATTCCTCTTTTATTTATTGATAATTCAAGAAAGTCGATTTCTTATTTTTCTATTATAGATATATTTTTAGAATGTACAACTCATTCTTTTTTTCATTCATTTACAAATTAGATTAAATGATTTATATGTTTTTTTTACTATTAAAACATATTAGTATATCATTTATATAAACAATTAGAAATTCATTAAACTTTTTAAATATATTATCCATTTTTTTTATATATTTGTGGTGCATTTTTTAAACCAAATAACATAAATAATCATTTATATTTTCCTTGAAGTGTACTAAATGTAGTATATTGTATACTATTTTCTTCCATTTTTATTTGTCAAAATCCTGATTTACAATCAAATTTAGAATAATATTGTTTTCCTTTTGTAAGGTTTATTAAAATTTATTTATTTGGTAAAAAAAATCCATCAAATTTAGTATATTTATTTAATTCTTTATAATTTATAACCATTCTAACTTTTCCTCTAATTTGTTCAGAATGTTTCATGACCATAAAGGTAGGACTACTATTAAGTCCATTACTAGGTCTAATAAGTTTCTGTTCTAATGATTATTTTATCATATTTTTGAATTCTTGTGTACCTTCTATGGTATGAATCATTGGTCTGACTCTTATTATAACATTTTCTGTTAATTCTATTTTGACTTTAGGGTAATGTGATTTCCAAAATAATAACGGATTTTCTTCATAAATTTTTTCTAATTGTTCAATAATTTTTTCTATACTTATTTCTATTCCTATTTTAAGGACTTTTTTAGACAATTTTTATTTTTATTTTTTATTTCATTATATATGATTGGTTTTTCTCCCATTAATCACCACGCTGGATTGGCTGAACTCTATAAGATCTAAGTGCTCTTTGAATTTTTAATAAGTGTGAGTAAGGTATTTGTAACATTATCATATAATTATTTTGTTTATAATATTGAAATTGTTGTATAAAGTCATTTTCTAACAATATATCACACTCTAATTTATCATATTTATATATTTTATTTATTGTAATTTGTTTACTTCCAAAAATTATATCAGCACTATTAATTATTTGAGTCATTTCTCCTATCACTCCAGTTATTTTTATATTACTATCATTATTCCATGATTTCATCAAAAAAAAATTTTAAACATTATTATATCACTTCGTATGTCTATTAAAACACAAGTTGTTATATTTATTTCTATAATAGTAACTTGTATATATACAACTAATGGAAAACTTATTTGATTATTCATTTAATTCTTTTTGTATAATATAGTTTGTCCATTATGAACCATGTATAATCCTTCTATTTTTATGCTATAATATTTTAATTCATTCAGGAAACTCATTCCTAAAAGTATATGAGAATTTATATTCATACTCTTATCTATATAACATGGTACTAAAAAATTTATTCCTCATATTTTTATAGGTACTTTAACTTCTAAATCTGTAATATGTACTTGTTCATCAAAATTTACATATCTATATGGTTCATTTTCATGAGTTATTAAACATTTATTTTTGATTGAAGTTATATGACATTCACTAGGTCTTTATCTATTAGTACGTTTGTTCCATTTATATATTCTCTTCCATTAAAATATTTTCCTTTTATTTTAATATTTCCAGCATTTTTATAAAGTTTTATTTTTCTTATATTAAATTCTTCTAGCTGGTTTTTATTAAGCATTCTAAGACTTTTTGATCTTTTAATCAAATTTTCATCTTTAAATGTTATATTATTAAAGCATTCTTCTTCATTTGATTATGTTATTTCAGATTTATTTTTTGTTATTCTAAATTTATATTCTTCTGGTATTAAATTTATCTGTTTATTTGGTTATATTATTTTGCTAATATCCTTATATTCTTTATGTACTTAAATATATGGTTTATTGGAATAAATGATTTCATAATTAGAATTGGTAAATATGTATAAAGCTCTATATTCTATAATCATAATTTGATCACCTGGTTGCATGATATCATCTCTATGTGGCTTAAAATATAATCCTAAAACTTCATTAAAGTTTTTATCTTTTAATGAGACGCAATATTTTGGATAGCATGTAAACGTTATTTTTTGATATGTCAAATTTCTTTCTATTGTTTCTAAATGACTATCTTTTAGATTTATTATCGTTCCATCATATAAAGTTATAGTTAAGGATGAGTCTATCTCTTATCTGAATAATGATTTAAACATTATTTGTATTACTGCTAAATAAACATATTGAATTTTTTCACTTTTTTATTAATTTTTGTTAATAGTTTTTCAAATGTACTTCTTGTTAAAATATTTAATTTATATTTTCCATAAATAGTTCTTATATCTACAGTTTTCTCAATTTTATAATATTCATTTATTGTTATTTTTTCTCTTTTCCAGATTCTATCTAAAACTTCCCATTTTCATATTTTTAAATCTAAAGATATTTTTTGCATTTTCTTAAATTTGTTATTATCGAAAGTAACTTTTAATTCGTAGCCTTCTAATCTTTTATATTCGTGTATATTTATATTATTATTTTCTATTTCCTCTATTTCTTTATTTAGATCATGATTCATCATTCTCTGTTTCACTTATATATACTTATTGATTATAATATTTTTCAATATCTGATATTTCATTTAATTCATCTTTTATTTTCAAATATTCTTTTTGTAATATTTTAACTTTCTTTTTATTACAATCAAAGCTCACAATTCCAACATTTACATTGACTTTTATTTCTATTTTTATTTTTTTTGTTGACCATATGGGATTTATTTATTTTTATAATATCTTCTTCTAGGTTTTATATATTTTTGATTAAAATTTATTAATTTTTTAAACTTTTTATTTTTATATTTTCTATTATTAATCATTCTTCCAGGATTACATCTCCATTGTATTGGATTTTGCATATCTTCACAATACATTCTAGTTAGTTTTCCTGATTTTTTTCAATAATTATCTTTATTAACATATATATGCAAGTCTTTCAAATAAATCTTTTATTCTTGAACCTAAAGTTTTAGGTATTCCAATATTATCTCTAACATATTTTTCAAATTCTATTTTAAAATATATTCCCCATAAACCTGGTAACTTATTATAGTACATGTCTTGATGTATTTCTTGATTTTCATTACTATAAAATTGAACATAATAATAATTTTTGAATTCACAAGTATATTCTTTAATTTTACACATATCACATATTATTAAATTTAATAATTTAATTATGATATTATCTTTTTCTCTTATTGATTCTTTCAGTATTTTTTATCTAATTTTATCCTAAAAATTAATTTGAAATATATTTTACTAACTTTTCTATTCCTTGTTTACATGATTTTATTATCTTTGTTTATATATTTCTTTTGATCAATGTTTTTCTATCATTACTTATTCCTTCCCACCAATTTTTTAAATCTCCTTCAAAGGATGCTACTAAAAAATCTATTATTCGCTCAGTAGTTTTTCAAGTGTCATCTTTATTATATAAAAAGAATAATATCATTGAATCTGCCAAAATTAATAAGGGTTTTTTAGTATCTATTTTACAATTTAAATATAATTTTGTTCCTCCATGGTTAATAGGTTTATCATAATTATCATTTAATTTAAACCTATTTCTATATTTATTTCCTTTAGGTGGTTGTGTATCTCTTACTTTATCGTGAAATTATCTATATGGTTTATTATATATAGGTGCATAACTTTCATCTGGTTCTTGTAATTCTTGTTTAGAGGTTCCTATTGGATTATATACTCCTCCAGTATTCATTAAAATCTGGTATTCACTTATATCATTTAAACTTAATTGACCAAAATTTTCTATAAGTAAGTTTAATTCCTCATTCATTTTCTTGATTTTCTTCTATTTTTAATTTTCCTGACATTTTTTCATTGGATTCTTCTTCTTCTAATAGTTTGGGTAATATATTTTTTCTTAATTCATCATCAATACTCCGTCTCTATCACTATATTTTCTTTTTCAATATGTTTCTTTTCTATTCAGGCCATTTCTTTCTCTATAATTTTTTTTATCTATTTTCTTTTCTTTATTTTTATTATTTTCTTTTAATTCTCTAATTTCAATTTTTAATATATTTATATTATTTATTGTTTCTTTTACTTCATTTATTAAATTTTGAATATCATTTATCAACATTTTTATTAATGATTTTAATTCTTCTATATATTCACTTATTGACATATTAAATTTTTCTAATCATCTTTCTTACATACAAGTTAATTTACATATTTTATCTTCCTTTCCATCTATTATTTTTCCAAATCTTTCTTTAACTATCTTAAAGTATTTACTTTGTAATCTTAGGGGGGTGTCCTCAATCTAGAGTCTGATTGATTTTAAAATTCCATATAAATTGAAGTATTCTCAATTCAAATTTAAATATAATTCATTAAAATATATGTGTCCCCAATCTAGATTTTTAAAAATACTTATAAATTTAAGTATCCTCAACATATATTTTAATAGGTAGTTTTGAAATTTAGAATTCCTCAAAACTAGTTGATTTTAAAAGATTTCATTAAGTAGATAGATTTTGAAGGATTTCAGGGTAAAAATATAAGTACAAAGAATCAGTAACAATTTTAACTCAAACCTAAAAATTTCACAACATTTCTCACCTCTTTCCATATTTGCTGCCCTCTCCCCCCCCCCCCCATCTTGAAAATTTTTTTCTTCTTCTTTCTATCTCACATTTCTCTATTGTGAAAAGATCGTGTATGAGAACTTTTCAATTGATGATAATTTATGAAAGATTACTATTTTTTGTTGAATATTGGGTGTGATTTTTTATTGAACTTATTTTCTCTTATTGAAGCTATATATTGTTTACTATTTTATAGATGTGCTGGAAATTATCATAGTAATTTACGATTTCTAGTATGCATACTAGAACAACTTCGTCTTTCAAGTTCAGTACCCTATTCCTTTTCCTTGGGAAAGAGCTGTGTGTTTTCTATATATACCTGCAAATCCTAATCAAGACATGTGAAAAATGTATCCCACAATTTTTTCTTTTGTGCCTGCATAGTCAATGAGAATTCTGGGGGTATGAAATTAATTGCCTTGTGGTCATGTATGTGTACATCTGTGTGTTTGTATCTCACAAGGTTGTGGCCTTTTGAACTAATTCATATTGATTACGACTTTAATTGTTTAACACTACATATTTTTGTCCTTTTCCACTTTCGCATTTTGTTGAATATTGGGTGTATTTTTTATTGAAACTCTGTTATAATATTCAATGTTTAATAAACAATTGAACAAGGATTCGATCATTTTCTATGATTTATTAACGTGCATATGTGTAAGAATGAATCGTTAAAGAAGAAGTAAAAATTTGTGGCTTATGTTAAGCATATTTATAAATTTTACTCAAAATCTATAAAATCCATGAAAATCTTTTAAAATTTACAAAATAAAAATCAATTCAAATCTTATGAAATCTATTAAATTCTATCAAATTTCACACAATCCATGAGAATTTATAAATATTAAGAAATCTATTAAACTCTGAAATGGGGACACCCCCGTTAATTTTTCACATTTTAATTTATTAACTGTTTTTCTTTGTTATTTTTATTTCATCTGGTATTAATATTATATCTTGTATTTTTTCTTGTATCTTATTAATATTTGCAATTAATCTATTTAATTATAAATCTGTATTATTATTTACACTCTTACTTCTCTTTATAATATAAATTAAATTATTCTTCATCTTCACACACACACACACACACACACACACACACATTTACATATACATGTATATATTCTATTATTAATTTTTTTAATATTTGTTCTTTTATTTCTTTAGGTAACTCTTTGATTATTTTTAATGTCATCATTTTTAATTTATTAGGAATAGGTTTTAAAAATCTATAATTTCCTTTTTCTTCTTCTAATTTATAATAATTATCTAATTTCTTTTTCCACGATCTCTATGGCTCTGATACAAATTAGGGGGTGTTACTTTGAGAGGACAAAAATTAAATAAATCTATGTAAGTAATAAATCTATCAAAATTCAAGTAATGATTGATTTTGAGGACTAGAATGGAAGATTTTTATATTGTAGTGATTTGTATGAAATATAATAGGGTATTTTAGGTACTTTCTATTGGTTGAATTGGTCAAAGGCTAAAATGGAAAAGTAGCATCTTTATTTAGGCTATTTTCTTGTATTTCCCCTTTTTAATTACAATTGGATAATGATATTGAGCTTTGAAATCTATTTTCTAAAACTCATTTTTAATTACATATATATTTTTTTATTTAAAAAAAATTACATATAAATTTAATTTTTTTTCACAATTTTAATTATTTATTCTCTAAAAGAATTACTTTTCTCAAAATATATTCTCAGAAATTCTTTACAACAAAGAGGATTGAGACTCAGTTCAAGTTGTATTATTATTATTATTATTATTATTATTATTTTCAATTTCACGTGGTTCATGGTTGGGATGCATCCGAATTCAAGCAATGCTAAGGTCAAAATTATCTCTACCAAATATAAATATTAATATTCTTTAAATTCGTTAAATAATACGATAATACTTGCAAACAATATTATTCGAATTTTCGTAATATTCAATACACACATTAAAATTGCAACCAAAAAAAAATAGCACTTATGACTAAGTTCTTGTTTGGGATATAGTATTTGAATTAAAATAATAATAATAATAATAATAATAATAATAATAATAATAATAATAATAATTAAAAAATAGGAAAAAATTATTATGCACGTACAAATTTATTTTACTACAAAGCAAAGTAGCATGCCTTGTCATCTAATTAAAGATGGTAACCTTCTCTAGTTCCACCCCACATAATTATTAGTAGTGATGGCAACGCGACAGGTATGGGTCGGGCACCATTCCCCACCCTCACCCCACTAGATATTTTCACGTCCCATACCCGCCCCATACCCTTTTAAGTTGGGGATGGGGGCAGGTCTGGTCGAGGCGGGGTAAGTCTCATGCCCCATTTATTTTTTCTTTTTTATTTTGGCTTTTATTTTTTTATGTTCTTAGTTAATAAATATTATTACTTTTTCCCCAATTTGTTAAAAACAACTTATGTTCTCTTTAAAAATGATGATAAATCAATTATTTTTGTTTGATATAAACTTATATTTGAAATTAATATTAAATGGAGCGGGGATTATATTTCAAGTACCCATCTTATACTCGCTTCGGGGCAATGACCCTCATCCCATACCCGTCCCACGTACTCGGTTAGACGAGTATTCCCTGACCCATTTGAGGCGGGCCCCACGGATATCGGGTTGAACGTGTTTTTTTGCCATCTCTAATTATTAGGAACTTTTTAACATTAAAAATGAGGAGGCTACACCAATTCCTAGTCTTAAGAGACTTCCAATCCAAAGCTTTCAATCCTACTCCTTGATTTGGCTCACAAGTTTAACTACTTTTGCTTGGTTATTCTCCAAAATCTTTAAAAGTTTACCTTCCGAACCGTACTTCACTACCACTACATGAGGACCTCCGAGTTGCATTAAGAATGGAGCTTTGTGGGAATTGGAAGCTTCAACAAGAACAACCGCATTTTCTGGCATGGAGCCAATAAATGAGCAGACATGGTTCTTCGATAATGAATAGCTACTGAAAAGCCACCATCTTCATTTGTTTGGATATTATCGGAAAGCCAAGAAATACATACCATAGTTATTAAAGTCGGAAAGGACCAACTGATCAGGATCCGGAACCGCCGAACCAAATCTTGGTCCGATCCAGGTGATTTAATTCATCAATTAAGCGTATGAACCTATCAAAAATCAGTTAAACCACTAACCAATCGTCCAAACCCGACAGTTTTAAGTGGAACTGAATCCGGTTCAACATGTGAACCGGATCGTCATTAAACTGAAGAAAATTTTTGCTTACAAATTTGCTAGAGCCTTGATTCGAACACTGGCAACAAAGGAGATATTATATCTCCAAGACCATTATGACAACTGTGGTCCTTACTTTATTGTGAACGAAATAAAAATATACTAGATTTGGGACCATTTCCTTTTTATTTCAAAAATATAATATAATTAAAATTAACATCTAACAATAATCCATCGATTGAACCGCCAATCCCCCAGTTGAACTATTGACCCGTTGATCTGATGATTTTTTTGAATCAACCACCGGGTTAGGTCTAATAACTATGGTACAGACATTACCTCAGGTGTCCCTTCTTTTTCACCTTGCAACTAGTATTTGCGCAACCTGCATAATTAGAGCAAAAAGTTCAACATATATGGGATCCATATACAGCATGCATAAGATCATTTGCACTTAAAATGAAAAAAATGGATATACCTTCCAATTGCACCCTCATAGAAAACGAAGGATGAACCATCCTTCGTTAGGGACAGTCCATTAGGAAATTGGAGATTGTGAAAAAGAACGATTGTTTCTTTGTATGTGGACTGTATTTAAGCTCATTCTCACTATTTTCTCTAGAATAAACTAACTGCAAAAAGTTCCTAAAACAAATACCACATCAGAACTCAATACACCAAGCAAAGAATGTAATTGATGCTATAAGTTTCGTTGACAGTATGTGAGGTGGTCAACATTTTTGCCATTGATTTTAACAACACCTAAAACAATCAATGACACAAATTTTTACACATCATTGAATGTTACAAAGTTTCAATGTACAAATAGCATAATTCAAATTTCTATTCACACTTCATAATTGACTCGTCAGATTCAGATGCATAAAGTGGAAAATCAACATTAATTTTTTAGCATTGAACGTATTAATATACTTAACCTACCTTTGGCATTTGGTGCTGCTATCCCTTCATCATCAATGTCTAAGTCATTCGTAAATCCCAGTCGAACTCCTTCGGCCTCAGTTGCCAGACCTTCATGCCCGACTTTCATCAACCCATACGTATCTGCAATGTGTAGATCACCGGTTCTTTTGTCAAATCTTTGGCTCTAAGGCTTGCCACAGATTTGCTTATTCTTCAAGTAGTTCATGATTGATGGTTTTGGATCACATCGGCTATACCTGAAATTCCCATAACTCTATTGTAAAGATGTCTCAATATATTTGACAGAGAAAAAAGCTGTGCCAAGCAAAACTTACACTAATATTCGCAGAAATATGAGACGTGCCAAGAAAATTTGAATGTAAATATACAAGAAACTGGCATGATTGGACACATACACACAAGGGTGGATGCAGAGAATTTGAGTTAGGGGGCACAATCAAATTTTGTACAAATCGGATACTTTGTTCTTGATTTTTGAATGATTCCTATTTGACCCGAAAAATGTAGATTTACATTTTAAAAAATATTTCTTCATTAATATTTTGCTCATCATTTTCATCTATTTGATTTTGAACAGTTATTTTATTAAATATTTTGCTCATAACAAGAAAATGCATATTTATATTTTAAAAAATTGTGTATTTAATACATATAATCAATTCAAGTAATCTAAAGGAAAAACACATAACCAAAATTCAATACTAATAATCAGTCAAATAAACACAATTTATTAGATATAAGTTAAATTTTATATAATCAGTTTAGACACGTGCTATATACACAAATAGGATAGAAGAAAATGCAAATTTAAATTCTAATTAGTTGAAAATTTGATTGAAAAGTGAAAATTTGTAGTAGATGTGATACTTGTAGAAAAATTATAAACAAATTTTAAAAAATTAAAAGGGTTAAGGTTTTGATAAAAGTCTTGAAAGAGAAAATAAGATAGAACAATAAAAAAGAGAGAAAATTCAAATTTATTGTGATTTTGCCCTGTTTGGTGGGGATTAAAATCCGATTTTTAGTAAATTTTAATAAAATTTTAAAAATTAAGAAATCCATGAAATATGTTATTAAAATTAATTATTAGCTTTGATTTAGATTAAAATTTAGAATTCAATCGCTACCAAACATGACTTTATCCAAAAGAAAAAATAAAATCTCAAAAGTTGGGGATCAAGTGACCCCAGGACCCCCCTTGGGTCCAATGCATGCACATAAAAAATTCAGACATAATATTAGGCCAAAATTTCCCAGATGGTCATACAAATTTGGAAGAATATGAGATACATCTTCTTTGGAAAAAAAATAAAATAAAATCCTTTAAGAAGATGTCTGCACGATTCATAAATAAGCACAAATCATTTCACGTCTCAGTATCCCATGCAAGGAATCTAATTCTAGCCCAAGGAACGATACACCTTGACAGTTCATAACTTGAAACCCTCATATATATCCAAGTTCATTGACCTAGTAATTTCCATTATATTTATTTTTCAATTCAACAATCAATGTGCTTCAAAGATTGGACAATTATGAAATCCTTGATCATGATTTAAGCCATTGTTTGAGTCCCATTCTTTTGGGGGGGGGGGGATTGCATTTTTAAACAGTGTTTTGATATCATTTCAACTACACATTCTTCAATAAAATAAAATTATACGCAAATTCAAAACTTTTTCTTATTTTTTAATCCTACATTTTACATTAATACACTATCCAAAAATGCATTATTATGACAAAAATGGGGCTCAAATAAGGGTTAAATGAGAGTATCAACAATAGATTCAAAAGCTTGTGCTCAGAAATAAATAATTTAGAGTAGTTATATACTGAAAAGGTTCTTTGGCAAACAAATGATTGTCACCCATAACATGATCCCCTTTTCGAATGCTAGAGGAATCATGAGTTTGCGTTCCTTTGAAAAATGATAACAATAAGATATCAATAGATGATATTATATTTAGCCATATTATGCATAATCATCCATCTCACCAGTGCTACCCAATTCATCTGTGGCATATTTCTTGTATATAAATCTTTCACTAAGATCTGACAAATGAGAGATCTAGAAAAAAGTTTTAGATGCAAAGTTGAAATGTACTTTAGTTCAATTATCCTGGCAATCAAAATTACGTGTTCATCTTATAATATACATACTGATCCAGATTCTATTAATTTAAAATTAGATTAGTAACATTAGTGAATTTGTGGTTCCATTACTCGTTGAATTACATCAGTTCTTCAAGAAGTTCAATTATCCTTTGGAAACAAATATCTTTGACCTCTAAATTACAGATTGTTTCAGATAAGGAAAAAAATTGTATATCAAGAATTATACCACTGTAGACAAACATTCATATGATTTATGGTAGCACAGAGCACAAGTAATAAAAGTGAAGCCTGTCCTTAATAGGACAGCACGAGTAAGAATTTTATTGGGTGACAATTGTTGGGGAATACACCGATTATGTGCATATTATATTCACAAAAAATATACCGTTTATGTTTATGAAATCGAAACAAGGTTTCGACTTACCGAAATAGAGTTTGAGAAACTAACCAATGATTATCGAATCTGACCATTTCCATTCTTGAATTAAAAACATGTGATTATTCATATCGAACCTTGCATAAACCATATAAATAAAATTAATCATTTTCTAAAATCAAGTAGAAATGAAATCAGAAAAAATTAGATGTAAGTGATGCGATTGGTCGATGCGAATATAACTCTTTCCTTAAGATGAATTTGCCCCGCATCGGTGCTAACGATTTTTCTACAATCATCTCCCAAGATACAACGAACACGTCTAGCTATAGGAGCACTCCAAATGGTTTCGACTAGCGAACTCGAACGGAATTTCCTCTCTACGAAGGAAATGCATAAAAATGCTATGGAATTAGAAAGGAGAGAATTGCAAGAGAAGAATGAATGCTTAATGCAATTGGTGTAACCAAAATTATGTCCATATGGTTCTACTTATAGATGTAGAAAGGGTGCAAATGAAGTAGTATGGGTCAAAACATGCATCCTTTCAAAAAAGTTGCAACACTTGGCCAAAACCTGCACCTTTCGAAAAGTTGCAACACTTCATTTCTTCCAATTTTGGTGTACAATTTCTCATTCATTTGAAATTGGTTTCGAGATTCCAAATATACCACGACGATCTATTCGACGAGTAGAATAAGTTGGTCTATTTACTTTTATAATTTGACCATCTGATCAAGTTCGAATATTTGGTCGAAATCGACACGTAGTCACACCTTTTCATTTTCCATTTTTACACACATTTTCATTTTCCAATTTTTACACACCTTTTCATTTAATTATTTGAACCAATTCCTACAATCCCCCACATGAATGAAAATTGGGGTACGCATATACAAATGTGATGATATGATTCAATGTAGAGAGAGTGCGAAAAAACACTGCATCGGGGAAGGTAGCTTCTGGCCTTGAACCTCTTTTAGTGAAATACCATTGGACTTACTCGGCTAATTGGTGAACGTGATGTCTTGAACCATTCAGCTTTTAATGTAAGTCAAGACAACGATACTCACACAATGTCTTCCCTAAACCGTTCATGGTTCTCATGACTTGGTTCATTTTGGCCCCTGAACCCTTCTTGGTTCTGCGAGTGTTTAGAGAATTTAAACTTTGAATAATTCTTATTGAAGCGGCCACACTTCACACTCACATAGGTAACCTCCTATTAAGAGTATTCTACCCTACTTCACTTGACTTAATTAAAATATAGGAGTCATTAAAAGATTATCTTAACATCTTGCAACTCTACAGAAAGCTCTTTAATATCATAGGAATGAGTTAGAAAATTATTTCCCTAAGTGTTTCGTGGAATTCTCATAACTTAGTTGTCCCTTTGAATCAAGATCTTGGAATCTCCAATCAACAAGGTAGGATTATCATTACAAGGACTCTAATGTAGTAGGCTTCAATCTCATTCCCTTCGATATGCAGTCTTCTTGATCTCTCTTAATAAAGCTCTTTTAAAGGTACCACGAGTTTACACCATTGATATCAACTGCTTAATGGTATTATGTCTATGACTTATACGTCTAGACCTACCATTACATTTGACTTAGTATCTTATCAATTACTGCTAGCAACGATCGATTTCATTTAATAGATACAAATTATCACCACCAAGAAATCCTTTCATAAAGCTACGTGCTTCTTATTAGCTTTATCTAAAGCTTTATCAATTTCCAAACAACACTGTTAGATGATTTCTATCTAATTATTACACTAGTCAACCATATTTACAAGTGGATTTCAGAATCATGGGTATTCAATATCATCATTGAAACATTATCATGCATTTGAACTATATGAATATTCTTTATATATTCCAGTTGTTCTTGCATGTCCAAACAACCGCCACAATTGACTTCTACCAATTTAATCCACTTTAGACTTAGTGTATATCATCCTTATAATTAGTATAAGGGTTTTCTATCTTTTCACCTTCATAGATATCTTTCTATGATTATAAGATAAAAGCAAATGTAATTGTTAAACTGAGTTACCTCCACAATTCCTCACTTAAGAATACATATGCAATCTAATAATGTTGCATCCACAAGTTTTGAACTTTTCATTTCAAGTTTACAGGCATTAAATTTAACCCCCCACATTATTGGGTTATACTTGAACTTAGAATTCAACAGCTCTTTTATAATTCTATTCATTTATCTCTTAGATAATATCCGTATCAAGTGCTTCGTGAAAGTCTAAGTACTTTCAAAGTAGTAGTCGTCAACTTGTAATTTATTTTAATCCAATTATTTTAATTTGATCATCCAAATTAAATCAAGGCCATCATATAAACCAGCAATGCTTTTCAAGCATAAACTAATTTTAATTGGTCTCACGATTGAAGTCAATTCAACAATAAAGAGGGTTAAACATTGCAACTTTTTCAAACATATGCAACTTATCACATTTATGACATTTCACATGATAGTTTTATTTCAACCATCGATTGAAAAATTGTATTCTCAAAAGACACAATTCTATAAAAGGACACACCTCTTGAATTAATCTCTATGAAGAGACACATCCATTGGAAATTAATCATACCAAAAATTATGATTCTCCATATGAAAAGACACATCTTTCCATGCAAAATTTTCTTTGATTTCAAATAATTAAGTGGCTTAATTCTCATTACTAAATAATGATATCCACTTAAATCATCTCATTTAATTTTATGAAATTAATTGAGGCTATCAACATTAAACAAAGTTAGTATAATTTCAACAAAATATGAAAATTTAACCAACTAGACCATTTTAACCAAAAAGGTCTATCCAAAATTCAAACGCTTGTATGGATTCATCAAATGAATACACTAATCCGCTTCACATGATTATCATATGATACCCAACAAAGTTGCCTACTTAAAATAAATTTATACTCATGCCACTACCATTATGGACCAATAGAAAAACCATATTATATGTCAGTTCCACTTAATAAACAAATAGGAACTATTAATCAAGAGTAAATAAGACAAGAATCAAACTTTTACATGCATCCATTCAGATTTAATCATTATATTTCAAGAAAAAGAAATAGATGCAATGCTTTGAAAATTAAACTGCCTTGGCATGAAGGCAAAAGAACTCATGCCTTTTCATTTTCAATGGTCGAAAAGACATGAAGAAAACTACTTTAAAGTAGCAAATTAATTCTAGTCATCACCATAATTTGAACAGACACAAAGCAAATTCGATAAACTGCCTTTAAATGATTTCTTTAATTTTAAAAACATAGAACTAAAGAGATACTCAACTTTTGATTAATTTCAGTTTATCCAAATTGTTGCACATATGAAAAATACATGGTCTGCACATGTCTTTTGAATTTTCATGCAATATAATGATTTCCATTGTAATTAAATAATATAATATGCACATCAAACTTCATCTTAAGATTGTTGGAGAATACACCGATTATGTGCATATTATATTCACAAAAAATATACCGTTTATGTTCACGAAATCAAAACAAGGTTTCGACTTACCGAAATGGAATTTGAGAAACTAACCAATGATTATCGAATCTGACCATTTCCATTCTTGAATTAAAACATGTGATTCTTCATATTGAACCTTGCATAAATCATATAAATAAAATTAATCATTTTCTAAAATCAAGTAGAAATGAAATCAGAAAAAATTAGATGTAAATGATGCGATTGGTCGATGCGAGTATAACTCTTTCCTTAAGATGAATTTGCCCCGCATCGGTGTTAACCGTTTTTCGACAATCATTTTCCAAGATACAATGACCACGTCAAACCATAGGAACACTCCAAATAGCCTGGACTAGCGAATTCGAACGGAATTTCCTCTCTACAAAAGAAATGCATGAAAATGCTATGGAATTAGAAAGGAGATAATTGCAAGAGGAGAATGAATTCTCAATGCAATTGGTGTACCAAAAATCATGTCCATACGGTTCTACTTATAGATGTAGAAAGGATACAAATGAAGTAGTGTGGGCCAAAACATGCATCATTTCAAAAAAGTTGCAACACTTGGCCAAAATCTACACCTTTCGAAAAGTTGTAACACTTCATTTCTTTCAACTTTGGTCCGCAATTTCTCATTCATCCGTAATTGATTTTGAGATTCCAAATATACCACGACGATCTATTCGACGAGTAGAATAAGTTGGTCTATTTACTTTTATAATTTGACCATCGGATCAAGTCCGAATATTTGGTCGAAATCGACACGTAGTCACACCTTTTCATTTTTCATTTTTACACACCTTTTCATTTAATTATTTGAACCAATTCCTACAATGAGACTAAACCCCATTATAATTCAAGTGAAGTGCGAGGAATGCACAAGTTAATTTTCTCGAAAAGATAATCACTTCTGATAACTAAGTTCACATCATGTCTACTTGAGTATCTCACACGTCTAACAATGACATTAATAATTGGATAATAGGATACTTGTCCTTATTCCACTCAAACCTAACATTTTTTTTTATCAATAGATGTGAATTATATTGATCAAAATCATATACAAATACATCGAAAATTTTCAAGCCAATCATATCAAAGTAGATATATAATTACACCGGGCATTCCCGGACAAAAAAAGAACAACCAATACGATCGAATGTTTTGATCTGTCGAATAATACTATCATCATGCGATCTTAGGTTTTCAAAAATCAACCTATTCTTTGTCGTCCAAATGTGGTAAATGGTAGTCACAAGTGCAACACATTTCGCCTTGCTATGCGAAGTAGTGCCCCCACTCTCCTTTTTAATCCATTTCATCGCGCTTTGAAGTGTAAACATAGATCGTCTAAGACCCACCCATGCACTTATTTCCCCCCAAATTAATTGACTGAAAGAGCATTCAAAAAATAGGTGAGCTGTGGTCTCACATGTAAGTGTACACAAACTGCACCTACAGTCAATTTGTAAGAATTGTAATCTATCCTTCGTAAACAGCTTCGAGTTGATTGCTAACCATGCAATAAATGCATGCTTCGGAGTCACATATGCATTCCAAATAGTTTTGGCCGAAATTGCCTTCACTCCCTTAGGCCTAGAACACTCATACGCAATAGATACGCTGAATCTGCCATTGATTGTCCAGTCGGTCAGTTCATTTGCAGCAGCAAAAGTGTTGTGTTCAGCCCCTGTAATGCCTGATTTGCAACAACCTAACACTTTATTATTCATAGAATAAGGTAGCGTTTGGTGTGCTTGGCATGACAAGGTGCCCAGCAACATTCATCAAAACGCTGTCATTGCTGATTTTGCAACAACTAGAGCTACCAACTTATAAGATCTGACATGGCAAAGTTGTGAGATATGAACTAACCCAACACTTGACTTGGACTAATGTATAGCCTAGCTCACTTACATGGCCAAGCCACCAAGTTCGAGTCATAAAAAGGGGAGCACCAGCTTAACTTCACTAGCTTGAACCTTTTATGAATAAAAAAATAAAAAAAAAAATTTAAAAACAAAAAACACATAAAACCTATTGTCCAAATATTCACCGATTAGCTGAAGTATAAGCAAATCAGCCTATTTACGACCATCCCAGAAAATAACTCTCCCATCAGCCACACCAATGTATGGGCCGCGACCCATTGGATCAAACGCCAAGCTCTCTGGTCTTTGCCCTTCATTCAAGAACTTGATTTCTGAATTCTGGAGCAAGTTTTCAATGTCTTTTTCAACGGGGATTTCAGGCTATGGTGTTATTTCCACCTTAAAAGCTCGGGAATTCATAAATTGGACTGTGCTTGAATGGGTCCACAACACAATATATGGCCAGCGAAAGGGTTATTCCGGCAAATATTCCGACAACGACAGGCGTCATTTTCAATTGAGTAGTTGTTGTAAAGCATTTTGTTTTCTCTTCGCAATCAATGTCAGTGATGTACGTACTGTTGGCATGAGTTGTCAATTAGAGAGAAATCAAAGGAGATCGGAGGTCATTTAGGATGATGGAAAATCCTTTCTTTCAATTGTTATCCATAATTATAGCCAAGAAATATGTACATCCGAAAATAGGTTGAACATTCCAGCTATATATTCTTGTATTGAATCATTGTAACTCAGAAAATTAAAAATACAAAAAGACAATTTCTGTCATGGTATCAGAGCCGAGAGGAGCCACTTGGGAACTGCTTTAAGTCGAATTTTCGACAAAGTTACATAAGGCGAAACAAACTGGGGAAAGGCAAGAAGGGCCAGTTGGGTATCTAAATTCCGGCGACCTTCCTGTGCATCTTTCTCTACCTGGATAGCAACTGCTAATAGACGTTCTAGTAAACAGGAAGCACAAAATCCGACGACGCTACTGAGATTGGCTGTGTGCTTCTTCCACTTCACTTATAGATGCAACAATTTTGTATCTATGTATGTATAGAATTGTGGGGGTTTACTAATGAGCAGTGCGAAGGAATGATTTTTTGGTAGATCCGGTTGTTGAAATTGCGAAGGAATGATTTTTGGCAGATCCGGTTGTTGAAATTGTGAGTATTCCATTGTTCTTTTAGGATTTACTGCAAGTATGTGACTATTTGAGATATGACTGGACTATTAGATTTTTTGGATTCAAGCTTTTTTGGGCTTACTATTCTGCTTGCTTCTTTTAAATAGTTTAGCGAGTTGGGCTCCAAATATTTTGGTTGCTATTTATTATTTTAGGCTACTGCTTGGATTGTTGCCTGTTGTTTGGACGATTGTTATTACCCGTTGTTTGGACTGTTGCTATTACCCACAGCAGTTGTACCTTTGCAAGAAATGGCTACCCTTCCTGGTAATTTTGGTACTAGCCTCCACAATACTTACCAAGATGTTGAGAATAGTACATGGTTAATCGACTCAGGAGCCACCGACCATATGACTTTTACTGCCACGGACTTCACTCAAACTTCTTTACCACGACGCTTCAATATTGTCAATGCCAATGGCGTGATATCTCCAGTTACAGGAGTCGGCATAGTAAACTTATCTTCCTCTCTTCAACTGCATAATACTCTACTCGTGCCTTCTCTTTCGCATAAGCTGCTATCCGTGAGCTAAATTACCACTGATCTCAATTGTGCAATACTATTTTATCCGAATTCCTGTCTTATACAGAATATTCTCACCAAGGAGATCATTGGACAGGTACAAAGAGGGGAGGACTCTATTATATGGAGGACTTGAACATAGGTCGGGCAAATTCCACACATCTTCTCACTGATAATAAAGACTGCCATATTTTACTTTGGCACCGTCGATTGGGACATCCATCGTTTAGCTACAAGAAACACTTATTCCCAAAGTTATTCTCCAATCTTCGAAAGTTTGACTTTAAATGTCAATCTTGCATTTTGGCTAAAAGTCATCGTGTTTCCTACCCGCCGAGTTTGAATAAGAGTGAAATTCCTTTTGCGTTGATACACTCTGATTTGTGGGGTCCTTTTCCCGTTTCTAATGTGTCTGGAATATGTTGGTTTGTGACTTTTGTAGATGATTGTACCCGTATGACATGGTTATATTTGCTCAAGACTAAGGATGAATTGTCGCAAGTACTCCAGTCCTTTCATGTTATGATTCAGACTCAATTATCTGGAAAAATTAAGATTCTAAGATCCGATAATGGTGGGGAATATGTTAACCACAAATTACAAGCATACTTCCAGCAATATGGCATTATCCATGAGACTTCATGTCCACAAACTCCTCAGCAAAATGGAGCTGCTGAGCGGGAGAATAGACACATTCTTGAAACCACAAGGGCACTTTTACTCGGAGCTCATGTACCTAAACGACATTGGGCTGCTGTTGTTACCACTGTTGTTTATCTTATAAACCGTATGCCCTCTAAAGTTTTAGATTTTAAGACTCCCTTGCAGGCTCTCTCCAAATTTACTCCACTATCTACTACCTTGATGCTTCCACTTAAGGTGTTCGGATGTGTTGCATATGTTCACCTTCACAAGAATCAAAGAACCAAACTTGATCCCTGTGCACCGCGACGTCTTTTTTTGGGATATGCTGCTCACCAAAAGGGATACCGATGCTTTGATCCTAAAACTCAGCGAACCTATATCACTATGGATGTCACTTTTATGGAATCGGAAAATTTTTATTCACCCAATTCATCACATCAGGGGGAGACACAAGATGAAGCTGCAATTAATTGGTTGAAATGGGATTGGGCGAACTCCATGAACTCCAATTCTCATGAAAATGCAATCAATATGGAGTCACATGGTAATACGAGTACAATTGCAAGAGATAAAGCTATAAGTAATCCAAAATTGGAGAACACAACATTGGGAATGGAAACAGAGGAACCTAGAAATGAAATGGAAGCTCCAGAAGTAGAAGAACCTCACTATCCCCACTCTTCAGTACCCGAAGACTTATCTTCTGAGAATATTCCTGAGGTAAGTTCTAATAATATAACTCCAAATGATAACATGGATGTCTCTGCTGGTTATAGCTTACCTTTCAGGCATAACCGAGGCAAATCGCCTGACAAATACTCACCTGAAGTTAAGGAACGAAGGTCGAGATACCCAATTGCAAATTATGTGTCAACAAAGGACCTATCTGAGCCTCTCAAGACATTTGTGCATGAAGTCTCCTCCCATCACATCCCAACTAGCATCACAGAAGCCTTAGCTGATTCAAAGTGGGCTCGAGTAATAGAGGAGGAAATGGAGGCATTGCAAAAGAATAAGACATGAACTTTAGTTCCATCACCAGAAGGAGCAAAAATAGTGGGATGTAAATGGGTATTTTCTATCAAATACAAGGCAGATGGAACTGTTGAACAATATAAAGTGAGGCTTGTAGCAAAGGGGTATACGCAAACATATGGAGTAGATTATCAAGAGACATTCTCATCGGTGGCCAAGCTTAACACAGTCAGAGTCTTATTATCACTTGCAGCAAATTTAGACTGGCTATTGCAGCAATTCGATGTAAAAAATGCCTTCCTCAATGGTAATCTAGAGGAAGAAGTCTACATGGAGGTTCCACCAGGCTATACGGCATCTTCAAATACACGAGTGGTGTGTAAATTACAGAGAGCTCTCTATGGATTGAAACAATCGCCTAGAGCACGGTTTGGGAGATTTAGCTTGGCGATGAAAAAGTACGGCTTCCAACAGAGTAATTCAGACCATACTCTCTTTCTGAAGCATCGAATGGGCAAGATAACAGCTTTGATTGTTTATGTTGATGATATGATAATTACAGGGGATGACACAGAAGAAATATCTCAACTTCAAAAGCGATTAGCAACTGAATTTTTTGAGATGAAGAACTTGGGAGGACTAAAATATTTCCTGGGAATAGAGGTAGCCAGGTCTAAACGTGGCATATTCCTCTTACAAAGGAAATATATTCTAGATTTGCTATCTGAAGTAGGAATGTTGGAATGTAAGCCTGCAGACACCCCAATGATGCAAAACCACAAACTGGGCGAATATCCGAACCAAGTACCAACGGATAAGAGGAGATATCAAAGATTAGTTGGCAAGCTAATTTATTTCTCTCATACACGACCTGACATTGCTTATGCTGAAAGTGTAGTTAGTCAGTTTATGCACCACCCAAGCAAGGATCATATGGATGCTGTAATTCGTATATTACGATACTTGAAGGGTTCCCCGGGTAAGGGGATCATGTTTTCAAAGAACTATCACTTGAGGATTGACGGCTATACGGATGCATATTGGGCAGGAAATCTCTCGGATAGGAGGTCTACTTCAGGGTATTTCACATTTGTTGGTGGAAATCTAGTTACATGGAGGAGTAAAAAACAGAAAGTGGTAGCACTCTCAAGTGCAGAGGCAGAGTTCCGTGGAATGACCAAAGGACTATGTGAGCTACTTTGTCTCAAACAGTTACTAACTGAGATTGGTTTTGCTCCTACTTCAGAGATGAATCTCTTTTGTGATAATAAAGCTGCCATTGGCATATCTCATAACCCGGTTCAACACGATAGGACTAAACACGTGGAAGTGGACAGAGACTTTATTAAAGAGAAACTGGAAGCCAAGATCATCAAACTCCCATTTGTAAAGTCTGAAGACCAGCTAGCAGACATCCTTACCAAGGCTGTCTCGAATAAGGATTTTCACAACTCACTTGACAAGTTGCGCATTATAGATCTCTATGCATCAACTTGAGGGGGAGTGTTGGCATGAGTTGCCAATTAGAGAGAAATCAAAGGAGATCGAAGGTCATTTAGGATGATGGGAAATCCTTTCTTTCAATTGTTATCCATAATTATAGCCAAGAAATCTGTACATCCGAAAATAGGTTGAACATTCCGGGTATATATTCTTGTATTGAATCATTGTAACTCAGAAAATTAAAAATACAAAAAGACAATTTCTGTCACGTACTCGGAGATGCTCCTATCTCTTTACGAAACAAAGAGACACTAGAACTGAGGTATTATTATAAAAAAGGAGTTTCTATAGATAAAATTGAATAATCATCTAGTGTTATCGATTATTTGATATTATTTTTTAAGATAAAAAAGAATTAACTTCAAGATAAATTAGTTGGGGGGTTTAATAAACTTTTGTTTTTAAATTGAGGTCAGTTTTAAAATCATCAGTTGAGCTCTTTGTAACAAGAATTTTGCTGCTCTGTCCGAATTTTTTTACCCGAATGGTGGACATCATCTCACTGTAGCATGGGTATCGCGTGAATAAATAAGTCCAAGAAATAGTGGACCCTATTGTGAGAGTCGATCACCTCGTCTGTCAAAAAAATTCGATGACTGTGGAGGGATTGTTGTAACAATAGTGTTGTCTTGTTGCGTTCGTATAAATTACTATGAATATTGATTATGTTATTTAATATTATTACTGTTAGTAATTGGTTAAGTTCGGATCATATTTTACAGAAGTACGTCACATTTTTATTGGATTAAAGACCCTTAATATATATATTCCCTGTTAATTTATGCCCCTAAAATTTTATATTCGTATAATACTTAACACTTCACCATTTAAGAAATCTTGTATTTAATGTTGATTTTTGTCCAAAAATTATGTTAGAGTGGACAAATATTTAGTTGCAACAATTTTTTTTTCTTATTAAAAAACACAAGCGGCAAATAAGTCTTATTACACTTTTAAAATAATTTTTTTTGGAGAGAATTCATCTTCAAGTTATATACCTTTCGTGCACAAAAAGTTGATGATACATTTGCAATAAAAATTTTGGGAACATAACTATGATAATAAATAAAGATTGTGTACCTGCCGTGCAATTAAAATGTGATGCACTTACAAAAAAAATATGATATGAATATACTTAGCATTAATAGTATTGGAAAAATTATTTTTCTTCTATAACAATGGTATAATATTATTGTATATATTTTTAAAAACAATATATTCAGAAAACTAATTTCAAAATGAGGAAATTTAATACATATTGAATCCCAAAATTTATAAATTAGAGTACCAATAAATCTTTAATACCCGTGAAAATAATGAATTTTATTCGTCCCTATTAAAATTAGTATTTTAATGAATGATAGTTGAAATTTTTTAAATGCTGAATATGGAAAAGTCACAATTTTGTTGCTCCTCAAAATCTTCAGTTAGATAATATATATTCTTTTATAAGCACTTTTTTTTTTTTAAAGTTTATCGGACGACTACAATAACTGGCGATGATTAGACAATCAAAAATTGAACTCTAAAAATAATCTCAAATAGGGCATGATGTTATGAAGGTGATTGGCCATAAAAATCGAGTATATATAGCATAGTTGACAACATGGCAATGCAATGGCATAGTTCCTGTTTGGTTTGCTAAAAATCAAATTCTTAGTAGAATTTGATAAAAATTAATAATAGTTAAAAAAATTGATAAAAATTATGTATTTTATGGAATATGTGATTAAAAATAAATTTGAGATTTTTTTATTTTATTATTATTGTTTTTTTAAATAGGACCTAACTACGGCTTTGTTTCGATGGAAGTTTTGATTAATTGAGACATTCTTCTCCAATGGGGTCGGACCAAGTAATTATCCTCTCAAGCCAGGCCCATAGGAAATGGTGTACCACTTTCTAAAGAATTAGATTTTGGATAAATATATTTAGGGAAAATTACACATCTAGGCAACATTTGAATATGTAGTTTATAATAATAGAAATAACCGTGATTAAAGACGACATATATGTGATATATTTATCTACTGTCCTATCGAATTGTCGTCGTTCAATGTGAATAAGTTAAGTATTTTTAATCTTTCGTTCATATTGTCATTCTTTATCTTTCATAACACTAAAATTGTTCTGGTGTGAGATAAAAAAGCAGCACTAGCACTTGTCCAATGCTAAGCATTGAGAATGAAAGAAAATGTCTACAAGAAATTATAGGTTCTTATCCGATTGAATTGTGGCCAACAATGTGTCAATTAGATAAACGCTCAAACACAATACCTTTAATCTCATTAAACTTAATCATTCAAAAAAATTTAACGTACTAAACATGTCATAATTGACCCGCACATTATCAAGACTTTCTATTCCATGATGAATTGTCATATGACTCGAATTATTGATTGACTAATTGGAGCACTATGTTTCTTGGATCATAAATAGTGGCCTACAACACTCCCAATAACAATTATGGAAAATTGACCTGGACACTTGTCCACAAAGCCTCATTTACCAAAATTATAAGTTATATTACAAAAATGTGAATTCTGACCTTTTATATTTTTGTGAATCCACAAGACCAAAATTATTTAGTAATTAGGACAATTGAGTTTTTTTTTCTATAAAAGAAATTATTTAGAAATTGTGGGATCTCACAATAATAACAACAATAATAATTTATGCGATATTGATATTTTCACGATTTAACATATAAAATATATTTAGCTAACATGGTGGCAAATTTAGCATTTCCATTGTATATACGCAACAGTTGGTCATCCACACGGGATGTGCCATTAAAAATAGGGATAATTCCAACAGAAGTTTCAAACATTTGAAATACTAAGGTCCCGTTTGATTGCACGAAATTTTCCATAGAATTTGGAATTCGAATTTCAACTTCCACTTTTGACTTGTTTGATTGACAAAATTTTCCAGGGAATTGATTTTTCATGAATTTTTAGGTACAACATCTTAAAACGTGATTTTCCACATTTTATTTTTCTAGGGGTAGGTGATTTTTGGTTTTCCACTTTTTTTTTTTTAATTGTTGGCAATGTAAACAAATTTTAGGAACAATTGTAAAAGAGGATATCCCTGAAATTGACAATTTTCATGTAAAACAAAATCAAAAGAACACCAAAATATAGATGCTTTTTTGATTTTTTTTATTAGTTGGCAATGGAAACAAATTCTAGAAACAATGGTAGAAGTGGATATCCTTTAAATTGACAATTTTCATGTAAAACAAAGCCAAACGAACACCAAAAAACACTTTTACTTCAACATTTTCTATGTGGAAAATTATACCAATCAAACACAATAATTTACAATTCTTAGGAAAACAATTTTTAGGTAATTCAATTTCCTGAAATTCATTTTCTTTCAACTCAAATTCTATTTTCACAATCAAACAGACCCTAACAGACTTTTCTCCAAAACTTTGATCTGTTGTAACCGTCACCCCTAACATTTTCAAAAGTTGCATGTGAGGTCCATTTGGACGGTTTTCATCCAAAATTTCGTCAATTCACCAAAAAAATAATTTTGGCCACATTTTAACAATTTTTAAATTGACAAAATGGTAACTTTACATTAAAAAAATAATAATAATAAAAAATTTTGGGGTTCTTCTCCACCCATCTCAAATTCATCCTCTTCTTTGGAAACCATTGGACGACCAAAAACCGACAACAAAGAAGAACCAGGGAAAGTGTAGCCAGAACGCAATAAAAAAGGAGGAAGATTGAAGTGAAAGGGTATAATCCAATGTTGAAATATGCTATCCTTTGTAGAAACATCATTCTTGGACTTCCGAATAAAGTGTTGTTTCAAGAAAAGAAGATCTCAACGTAACCAGTTACCGATCGAGGGACTTGATTGAGCCTATCTGTTAAATTGATTGGAGCAATCCCACAAAATGCATCTCTCTTTGTAACACAGTAGATTGATCTCCAACCTCGGTTATGCATCCAATAACCTAAGACAAAATCTTCGGTAACTGAACTGTATATCCATCCAACCCTCTTGCCCCATTCGGTTTTATCCTCATAGAATCCTTTTCCTCACAATTCATGGAAGAGCGTTCCCCCGAATTCAGCTACAGCTATCGAGTCAATAAGAGAAGTTGAGTTTCCAAACTATTTAGCAAGTGAGGCCTTGGTAACATCATTGTCATTTGGTTCCCACTGATTGGCAAAAGCATTTCATTGTCTTCTCGATCTTTTTGCCCATTTGATTTCTTGAGCAGCTTACGAATCTTGTTGGATGGAGTGGGTTGAGGAAAAAGACCAATTTTATTTTTTCCTTTATTTTATTTTTGATTTTAATATAAAGTTACCATCCTGTCCATTAAAAAACTGTTAAAATGTGGTCAAAATAATTTATTGGAGCGACTCACTAGTAATGGACAGGGACTTCAAAACTCGATACAGATGGCTTAGGAAATTGGCGCACTTGCAGAGTACCCCTAAACGAGTTATAAAAGGTATAACAAGCATACCCTAACTCCATATTGGATCAAGAATAGGGTCAAAAGAATAAAAAACTAGTAACTAACGGAATTTAGGATGAAAATCATCCAAAATGGCCTCACATGCAACGTTAGAAAAGATTAGGGATGACGGCTATAACAAATCAAATGTTTGAGAAGTCTGCTAGAGAAAAATAATATGGGTCAACGTATTTTAGTTGAATCCTCTGAATATTTCCAATGGCATTTCTCAACCTCGCGTGTCTCTACAACATAAAGCATATACACGTGAACAAGAGTGTTGAGTAATTATGATGGTGTATGACAAGAACGTTGAATCATTCTTTAGACTTTATATTCGTGGTCTGTCATAGAGTCACCTCATAATCCCATAGTGTATTCTTCATCCCATCCTATTAAGCAAACTCCTCCAGCACATAAATCATAATTTAGGCTCGTCCTACACATATAGGAAATCAGTTATGCTAGATCATAGCTCCACGTCATCGTGGGAAACTACCCTAGTAATCAATGGCAAACATCCAAAATCCAATTCCCTGCTAACCTAATGGCTATTGGAACTCTCAACTAGGTATGTCTATCCTAATATCAATGACACATTTTAGCAATAAAGTAATTACACTCACCATTCACATGTCCATTATGAATGAAGTATGAATTCGAACACACCTTCATCAACAATTATTCACGATGAATATTACAAATACACTCAAGCTCAGTCAACTCGAATGGTTTATAAATGAGGCCACTTAGCTTTATTCAGCTATACCTCCTTAGAATGATCGGTGAAGATAAATTTTCCTACACTTTTTACTTGGTACAATACAGAGTACAATGCATTACAACATGTCTTTTGATATTTCAGGACACATTTTCAAAAGTTTGTTTAGCTATTTATAATTATAAAAAATTTGTAAATTTCTATTCCCCCCAGCAAAATATGTATTTTTTTTTTGTTACAGTGAACTAAAATACACTATGCAAATGTAAATTTGCAAAATATTCTCTGTAAGATGTATTTTGTAAATTTTCCTAAAATAAATTAACCACAAAATTTCCAATGAACTATAAACATGATATGATAGCATTTTGGATAGTAAATGATGAGATGGTAAAATCATGTAAAATATGCTCTCTACGCGAATGCTAGGTGCATTAGTATATTTAAAGCCTGTTTGAGAGTGATTTTCCCCTCCAAAAATTGATTTTTTGACCGTTATTTTACTAATTTGAACCTCACTTTTCTTCTAACAATTATCAAAATCACTCTCAAACAGGCTCTTAAACAACGGCTAATATAATATCTGCCTATCATAAAAATCTAAAACAATATCTCATTATTTGATAAGTTTTTTTTAATGATAATTGTCTTTGATTCACTCGGCAAGTCAATGATTTGGTCAATAATTGCTTATTTAGAAGTCTAATCCAACAACATGCTTAAAAGTGAAATATAAGGAAAATAAATATGCTATATTTAAAAGTTATATTATGTTATATAAGTAAGAAAATCGATTTCATAAAGTGAAGAAGCATGAGAATTAAAAGCAAATAACTTTCAAGTACTGTCTTTTTTTTTTTTTTTTTTTTTTTTTTTTTTATTAAAAAAAAAACCCTTTTTTTTTTTTTTTTTTTTTTTGAGTTTAAGTCAAATCAAACCGCTTTTGTTCTTTCCTGTTTTCTAGTAATTTAAAATTTAGGTATTTCATGAAATATGTGATTAAAAATGAATTTGAGATTTTTTCCTTTTATTATTATTATTTTTTAAATAGGACCAAACTACAGCAGAAGTTTTGAGTTTTGATTGATTGAGACGTTCTTCTCCAATGGGCCCAAATTATGCGGGTCGGACCAAGTAATTATCCTCTTAAGCCAGGCCCATATGCAATGATGTACCATTTACGGGAGAATTTGATTTTGGATAAGTATATATAGGGAAAATTACATATTTAGGCAACATTTGATTATGTACTTTATAATAATAGAAATAACCATGATTAAAGACGACATGTATATGATATATTTATCTACTATCCTATTTAATTGTCATCGTTCAATGTGACTAAGTTAAGTATTTTTAATCTTTCCCTCATGTTGTCATTCTTTATCTTTCATAACACTGAAGTTGTTCTGGTGTGAGATAAGAAAGCAGCACTAGCACTTGTCCAATGCTAAGCAGTGAAAATGAAAGAAAATGTCTATACAAGAAATTATAAGTTTTTATCCGATTGAATTGTAGCCAACAATGTGTCAATTAGATAAACGTTCAAACACAATACCTTTAATCTCATTAAACGTAATCATTCAAAAAATTTTAACGTAATAAACACGTCATAATTGACCCGCACTTTATCAAGACTTTCTATATTCTTATACCATGATGAATTATCATATGACTCAAATTATTGATGGACTGATTGGAGCACTAAGTTTCTTGGATCATAAACAGTGGCTCCAACACTCCCAATAACAATTATGGAAAATTGACCTGGACACAGAGCCTCATTTACCAAAATTATAAGTTGTATTAAAAAAAAAAAATGTGAATTCTGACCTTTTATATTTCTGTGAATCCACAAGAACAAAATTATTTAGTAATTAGGAAAATTGAGTTATTTTTTTCTATAAAAGAAATTATTTAGATATCTTGTGATCTCACAATAATAACAACAACAATAATAATTCATACAATATAAATATTTCTTGTTTCGGTACTATCGTTATCCGTTCAACACATCCTCTAAGATGTTGGCAATAAATTTTGTATATTGAACCCAAAAGACAAAATTCATGAAAAAGAGTATAATAATTTTTTTTATACAATTCAATTCAATAGCCAAAAGAATTAAGCTTGTAGAAACCAAAATAAACAATAAAACTAAAAATCCATACAAATATAACAGAACATATTTCTCGATTGAATTTAAATGGTTTATTCTCAATACCTAGTTGATGACTTGATGGAACACCCTTGATAATAAACCCTAACCTGAACGGGAAGGATGGTTGCACAATCAGGTATTAACATCTTCGTATGCACATATTTGTATTTAAGGTATAAGATGTGAATATTATATTGATTGTGTATTATTATTATTATTATTTTTTTTACCTCTAGTAATTTGACTGTTAGAATTCTTAGTTCTATATATGGAATATCGTCCACCTTAAAATAGTTACGCGTAGCTAAGTTGAAAACAATAGAGTAGCACAGTGAAAATATTATAATTATTTTCTAGAGAAAAATAATATGGGTCAACGTACTTTAGTTGGATCCTCTGAACATTTCCAACGGCATTCCTCAACCTCGCATATCTCTATAACATAAAGAAAATACACGCGAACAAGTTTGTTGAGTAAATATGATGATGCATTACAAGAATGTCGAATCATTCTTAAGACTAGATTCCCCATTATATGTACCGCAAGAATTCAATAATAAATGTACTATCACCTATATCTGTGGTTTGTCATAGATTCACCTCATAATCCCATAGTGTATTCTTCATCCCATCCTATTCAGCAAACTCCTCCAGCACATAAATCATAATTTAGGCTCGTCCTACACATATAGGAAATCAGTTATGCTAGATCATAGCCCCATGTCATCGTGGGAAACTACCTACGTACTCAATGATGGACATCCAAAACCCAATTCTCTGCTAACCTAATGACTATTGGAAGTCTCAACTAGGTATGTCTATCCTAATATCAATGACACATTTTAACCATAAAGTAATTACACTCACCATTCACATAAAAAAGGTTTAGCCCTAACCTTAAGGGTCCATTATGAATGAAGTATGAATTCGAACACATCTTCATCAACAATTATTCACGATGACTATTACAAATACACCCAAGCTCAGTCAACTCGAATGGTTTATAAATGAGGCCACTTGGCTTTATTCAGCTATACCTCCTTAGAATGAATGGTGAAGATAAATTTTCCTACACTTTTTACTTGGAACAATACAGGGTACAATGCATTACAAAATGTCTTTTGCTATCTCAGGACACATTTATAAAATTTTGTTTAGCTATTTATAATTACAAATTTGTAAATTTCTATTCCCCCCCCCCCAGCAAAATATGTATTTTTATTTTTTTTTTGTTACAGTGAACTAAAATACACTATGCAAATGTAAATTTGCAAAGTATTCCATGTAAGATGTATTTTGTAAATTTCCCTAAAATAAATTAATCACAAAATTTCCAATGAACTATAAACATCATCTGATAGCATTTTGGATAGTAAATGATGAGATGGTAAAATCATGTAAAATATGCTCTCTACGCGAATGCTAGGTGCATTAGTATATTTAAAGCCTGTTTGAGAGTGATTTTCCCCTCCAAAAATTGATTTTTTGACCGTTATTTTACTAATTTGAACCTCACTTTTCTTCTAACAATTATCAAAATCACTCTCAAACAGGCTCTTAAACAACGGCTAATATAATATCTGCCTATCATAAAAATCTAAAACAATATCTCATTATTTGATAAGTTTTTTTTAATGATAATTGTCTTTGATTCACTCGGCAAGTCAATGATTTGGTCAATAATTGCTTATTTAGAAGTCTAATCCAACAACATGCTTAAAAGTGAAATATAAGGAAAATATATGTGCTATATTTAAAAGTTATATTATGTTATACAAGTAAGAAAATCAATTTCATTAAGTGAAGAAGCACAAGAATTAAAAGCAAATAACTTTCAAGTACTGTCTTTTTTTAGTTTAAGTCAAATCAAACCACTTTTGTTCTTTCCAGTAATTTAAATTATCTTATATATGGAGGAAATTGGAAAAAGATTAATACTATTTGTAGCCACTTATTATCACAATCGCCCTACTGATATATATGTGATGATTAGTATTTGATATATAAGACAATAAAAATTGGTAATTAATACACTAAATCACAAATTGTCATATAAAATGCTGCGTATGGCGACTACTGCAGTGAGCAACTATGAATATCGTTACTTTTGCAAAAAATGCCTACTTTTAAATGGTCGTATACAAAAAAGTTCAAAATTTGTTCAATGTCCATTTTATTATGATTTAGACCAAAATGCCTCATTAACAATTTTAAATTCCACAATGAAGAAAAAATTATTCATATAATTAAAAATTATATTGATGTGTGCAATATTTTATTATATGAATGTATGGTTGAAAATGAATTAAAGCAAAGGAAATCAAACAAGGGTTTAATAGATAATGAAAGCGAATAAATCCATTAGATAGTGGTTAGAATTAACTAGCTTTCATGAAAGCTACGTGTTCTTCTTGAAATTCGTGACAATTTTTTTTAAAAAAAATCTTTATTTTTCATTAAGGGTATAATAGACAATTTCGTACCAAATTTGACAGTTTTTGCAAGTTATCAAAATTCGACAATTGTCAATTGACAAACGTGTAATTAGACAATCTGTAAATTTCTCTTATATTTACCTAGTCTTTCATTTCTTTCTTGAATTGTTCTTTTTTTCTTTTGAAAGCTAAAATCCACCAGCTAGAGGTGCAAAAGAATAACATTATCTTTTAAAAAAATTGCTTTGAATTAGTTAAATATTATATTCAAATTTGGAGAAAAAAATTTTGATTAAAAATGTCATCTAAATAATGTCACAAATTAAAAACTTCTCATTTAATTTCATTTTAAGAGTTTAATCCCAACGAATATGTTGATTTACTAGATGAATTTCGTTATACATTACATTCTCGTTCGCTCGTTAAAGGCTTCATTGGTGAAAAGTGCTTTCTATCACAATCGAAGAGCATTTAAAGAATGATTTTTTTTTTTACTCCAAATCTCTTGCGTTTTTCTAGGCATGGCCAATTTGAGTCATATTATTTTTCAAGAATGCATTTTGAAATAGTAAATTAATAGAGAATGTGTGGTATAAAAATAAGAAAAATTTTTAGGTTTGCATATAATATTATTTTATTGAAAAATGTGTTATTGAAAATGAGAGAGTGAAAAATTTATTTTAAAAAAAATGGGGCTCGACATAATAGTCCTTAACTTTATTACATATGACGTGTGTATGTTGTAAAATCTTTACAATTAGTTGCATGTAAGCTGTCCTGTCTACACGCTCCTTTCTTATTTGACGTATCATCGGACTCTTTTGTTTTTTCATTTTAAAAAGTATTTTTATATTTGGTTTCGATAATCTTATGATTAGCTCTTGATCGAGCTTCATTTTGAGTTAAAAAAAAAAAAAGAGTTTTCAAAAATTATTTTTTTGGAGAATGTTTGATTAAAAAATGATGAGAATTTTTGAATTTACGTATAATATTATTTTATTAGAAAATGTGTTATTAAAAATAAGAGAGAGAGAGAGAGAGAGAGAGAGAAATGTATTTTATAATTAATGGAGCCCAAACAGGAGTTTAGTGTTCTATCCTACATTTCTTTCCTAGTATTTATCATTATCTAGTATCCAATACCTTTATTAGCTAAATAATTACTTAGCCCCCTTTTGGTAGTGCTTTTTTATCCCAAAATATTGATTTTTTAACGTTATTTCACTATTTCAGTTGTTATTTTTGACTTCTTCACTTATAGTTGGCCCCCACTTTTCTCCTTAACGATCAAAAAATACATTCTCATAATCATTACCAAATAGCCCCTTAATAAAGTACTTTATATACCAATAATAAAAAGTTACACAAACTAGCTAGCAATTTAGGCTTCTTCCCTTTGTACCACATGTAGAAATAATTAACCTTGAACAAGAAGTACAAAAGCCCATATAAGTAACCAAGTCGAGTTATCTAAATATTTACGAGCAATAGAACTATCATGATTTAGTACATACGGTAAAAATTAAACAAGACATGATTAAAAAAGAGAAACACGTCGACATATCGCTCTTGTCCAGTTCGAACCATATGTGTAGACATCTTTCACTTACTAAATGACATTAATGCGTATACGACATCGTGTGAGGTTAAAATGCTACATAGAGTTAACACACTCTCTAAATTAGGGGTTAATTATATCTCACTCAATTCCCTAAACATTCCAAAGCAGTGATATCTCGCCCCCCTCGTCCGCTACGTACACACAAACCAGTATAGTTAGAAAACAACAGATGATTCCTACCCATTCATTTCCTCAATCATAACTCTCTCTCTCTCTCTGTAAAATCCATAATCAAAATTTCCATGAAAACATCCATTTTTTACAATACCACTAGTTAATTACTTCACATTTATTCCCCAACACCGACCAGATCAGTCCTATCTTCTCATCTTTGAGTTTTGCACATTCTCTCTCTCTCTCTCTCTCTCTCTACTCTATAAGCACAACTTGTGTTGTATGTATCATTCTTTCTTTCTCTTTTATTAGCCTTTTTCTCGTTATTGCTTGTCTTATTTTCTTGTGCTTCATCTTTTTCAGTTAAAAACTTTGTCACCGATCTCTCTCCACGAGGATCCGGCGAAAATGTCACTGGACATGACCGGCTCCGAACGTGTTTGTTACGTTCACTGCAACTTCTGCAACACAATTCTAGCGGTATAATACTTTAATTCTTTCATTAACTCCTTAATTCTTCAAATCCCAAGATCCTTAAAGTACGGGATTTTATCAATTTTTGTGCTTAGTTTTAGAGGTGGTGATCCATGGTATCTATCAAACATTTAAGGAAATTGTTTATTTTGTTTACTTCTAGTTTTTAGATTTTTTTTTCCCCAAAAGTTTTGCAGTAGCAAGTGGAAAAAAAGATAACTTTTTTAAGTGGAATGCAGGTGGTGAATTATTGGATTTTTTACTACTTTCAAACTAAATACTATGATATTTGTATGCTAATTTTTCGATGAATTTATGGTGAAAATATTTAGATATGAAAGTAAGGGTTCCATTTGGGCTTGCTCGAAAGGAAATAAGAGTATTTTCCGGAAATACTCGCTACTAGTTTCTTCATTATTTTTGTTATCTCATTTATTTTGATTTTATTTTTCATAAATCTCACATAAACTTGGTAAGCAGAAAGAAAGAAGGTAAAATTTTGCAACTCCAAAGAACTTTCATGTGAATCAAGAGCTTGAAATCTGAAACCCCAGAAAGAAAAATCAAGATTCGGTGTGCTTAGAAGGCTGAAGAACCCTAAAAAATAGCATGAATCTTAGTCTGCCTAATCTTGAAGGCAGCCGTGAGGTCCGTGCCTATGATTCTTAGGGTTCTACTGATTTCAACAGTAAATATAAGTTTCATTACTTGTCCAAGATTTGATAATTGAATTTCTGATGCATAAATTTGATGGATAAATTTAAGTTTCTCTGCAATTCGCTACTCAATAATAATTGTACTAGCTGAGTTTTGATGCCTGTTACGCATCCCATTGTTTGTTTTTATGTGTTATTAGTTTTCATAAAACAATAGCACTATTTCACACTGTAAAATGTAATTGAAGTCTCTCTCTCTCTCTCTCGCTCTCTTTCTCGCGTGCGAAAAATACAAAGTGAGTGTGTCAGATCAGAGAAGGAAAGAGAGATTACAATGGTCTTCACACAAGATAACTTCTTATTTTTGCCCATGTGAGGCCCTGTGATGGTTGCGGTGAAATTGGCCTTATTGTGAAAGCTACACTAACGAACTTCATTCCAATAAATATGCAAAATCAAGAAAGAGAACAAATAAATATTTACAAGATAGGTAACTTTTCTCTTCTTCTTCCTTGAGACAATCCTATCTCAAATATTTCTTGTAGTCTAATCCCAGATTCTCGCATTTTCGGTCGCCTTCAAGTTTAACAATCAACTCTTGACTCTACAAGAAAGAAAGGATTAACTGTTAGGGTTTGTAGGAAAATTCAAACAATTTTCAGAGGAATCTTTCTTCATTTTCTCTCTCTTACACGCACAGACGGGTTGGAGGTTTAAAAATATGATTTGTGCATGGTTGAGTTGGATTAAGTATTGATTACATCATTTTTTCCATTGAAATTAATGCATGTGATGAGAGCAGGTTAGCGTTCCTTGCAACAGCATGCCGACCATTGTCACAGTCAGATGTGGCCATTGCTCCAATTTGCTGTCTGTTAATGTGGGAGCTTTGCTTCAGTCTGTTCACATTCAAGATTTCCAGGTATACACAGACACACACAAGTTCGCGCCAGTTGACCACTTCAGATTCTTCTGCCTTTGATGTAAATAAATTAAACGAACCATATTTATATAATACAATAATTAATTCATTAGTCTCAGTATCCCACGTTCCTGCAGATTGTATACACTATTTAGTGTTTCGTCTAATACGGTAGTATTGACGAAAAAAAAAAGGAACTAAAATCTTTTATCATGTATAGTCCATAGCAGAGATTCCAATCTCGTGCTATGTGTACTAACCCCAATTTTTACTTTGGGTTCAATCTTTAAAGGGATTTCTTTTCCAGTCTTATTCAATTTTTTTTTTTTTTTAAACAAACTTACACCAATCAAATTATGGTTTTTTGTTGTTTGCTGCAATAGTTTTTACTTTTCCTCTCTAAATTGATTGTTTAGGCAGCACTTTAATTTCTACGACACATATATATGTATGTAAAATGCTCGATGTCATCTTATTTGCTAAGTATCCTAGCCGATCTATAGGTATATTTAACTAATGCTCGTCTTTTTTGCACAATTGAAGCACCAGAAACAACAATCTACCGCTGAATTAGCTGCCACTAAAGAATGTGGTTCATCATCAAGATGCAGCAAATTAACACCATTTGAGCCTGAATATGAACAACCTAGAATGACTCCGATACGTCGTAAGCCCTTTTTCTCTCTTACCTACAAATACATGTACGCACACATCGTGTTCATAAAGTTTAGGCATCTCTACAAGGGATTTTGTCCTTGCCTTCTATATTTTTCAAATGTATTACCATACCTTAATCCTTGGAAACGGTTTTTCTCACTTTTGCTATATAGTGTTCGATTATATTTCAAAGTGGTGGCGCCAATAGCTTATCATTAAGCCCACATGTCATCAAGTGATTTTGATGAATTCTAATGAAAAAGTAATAAAAAGGGCACCTGACTTTTTTGCTTCATTCATTACACGTCATACGATTGTGACATTACGTTACTGTCCAACTCATATTGTAACATTGGTATCCTCAAACATATGCCTAGTACGCTTATGTTTTAGGCTACGCCTTTTTCTTGTAAGCCATAGCCCTCCATAAATGGTAGGTTATCAACATATCATTAATCAGAGTAGAGCATTGTTTGCTCTAATTTGAATAGCAAGATAGAAACTAGAGAAAATGATTATTGGATTATAAGGAAAGGAATATTACTAGCTAAGTATTAAAAAACGTCATCTACAAGCCTTCTCATGTACAAGCCGTGTGTTCAATTGTCTCGTCGAAAGTTCGTGTGCCTAAATTTATGGTCCGGGACTTAAATTTGTGACCGTTCTCTAATATATTTTTCGTATTTTGAACTTGTGCTTAATTAGATTTCTTACACACGCACAAATTAATTCATACTATATGGTTATATTTCATTGGTATGAATATGGATCCCAACTCTCTTTCTTGATCACAGCAATCACATGTACCATATATATGTTCTATTTGATCATTCAGTAAGGGTTCAAATTGTCATGATTTTACAGCTCCAGAAAAAAGACAACGCGTTCCTTCAGCATATAATCGATTTATAAAGTAAGTCGAACTTTTTGTTCATATTTCAGTTTCAGCAATACGTCAACTCTATATTGATTGTATAGCCAAAGCATCGTTGAACATCATGCATCCATAATCAAAGAAGTCAATCTCCACAACCATGATATTATCTGAAATCCTAACTGTAATTCTAAGATCTTTTTGACATGACCAGTCCTAGTCCTGAATCACCCTAATGGATCCGACACGTGTCGTGCGTCGATGAGGGATACCAGCTAAATGTCGGACCCACCACCAAGGCAACTATGATTTGCAAATCATATAAAAATTAAAATTAAAATTTTAGTTTTTAATTTTATACTTTTAGATGCACATATTCCTCCAGGGGGACGATTGGGACGAGGACATGAGGGTCATTATGACACAATCAATAATTCGCTATTTATAGTAAGAAATTTCAATTCTTTTCCAAGTGAAAGCCTTTTCCCTTATGGCATAGTAATACATCTATAAAGTACTTTCTTTCCATACCAAGTAGTTAAATTTTGGAGTGCTAATGTTCATGAATCATCTCAAATCTTATAATTATTTGTAACGACAAATACATATTTAGTTAATTAACCAATAATTCAAGTTGTCTTCTAACCATGAGGACACGTGGTCTAAAGGTTGTCAATATTTATAAAAATAAAGTCTTGTTTGTTAACAAGAGTTTGATGCGCACTTACAGGGAGGAGATTCAGAGGATAAAGGCTAGCAATCCAGAGATTAGCCACCGGGAAGCTTTTAGCACTGCTGCAAAAAATGTAAGTCAGATAATATATTGTATTAACAATAATATAAGATCACACAATGCTTAATATGTTATGATCATATTGATAAATTGGATTAAAAATAGAAAGAAAGTAAAAAAATAAAAATAAAAATAATAAAATAAAACTGAAATAATTTATCTTAAGAAAAGACAGAACTATGTCAGATTAGTTTCCTGTAGAACCTGCTCAAATGAATAAGACTATTTGTCTTCCACTTCATCTTTCTTGTAATGCTTAATGCAGCACAGCTACTAATTTATCACTTGCTATTCAGATGGTCACAAATTAACTTGGAAATTAATCATAATAATAGTATCATATGTAAAAATGGTATCATTTCAGACTGTTGTGCTTGAATTATCAAATCTTATTAATTAGAGCCAACTGAAGTAAGTGAATTAAATCTTATTATCTCCAAAACAAGATGATGATGTAGGATTGTGATATGACATTTAAATTTATATATATTTCTTCTTATTTATTCAATGCAGCTGTATATTAGCAACAGTATTGCTGTGCATCTTGTCCAAAGTATATTTTGGTTGGCCTAGATTTTACTATTTCAAGGATAAACAGAAAAATGACAAGTAATAAAACAAAAATAAATAAATTATTAAATTAAGCTAATAACGTTGTATTCTGTCAATCAACAACACGAGAATGATTGGAAGAGAAAATAGAAGAGGTTGCAGCAGCTACACTGATCGAGATTTTTATTTTTCATTTTTCAGTGGGCACATTTTCCTCACATTCATTTTGGGCTGAATCTGGATGGCAATAAACAAGCAAAGATGGGTCATGCAGTTGGAGGAGAAGGGACACAGCAATCCGTTGGCTTTTATTGAAATTTCTGTTAGTAATCAAGGACAAAGTTTCTTTTTTCTCTCACAGAAGTTTCAAGAATTGTGGCACTTTAGTCCCTTTTATCTTGAATTTGAAGATTTACATATAAAATATTAGAGTATATATAGTTCAAATCACTGACTTAAATAGGAGGGACTGATTGCCACATTTCTTGAACTTTAGGCGTGCAAAGATGCACTTTTGTCCTGAAAATAAAGGTTGTTTATTTGTCTGTGTTAGATATTTTTCATTATTTTGCATGTGTTTAATTTTTTTTGTTTTGTGAATGATTTGCCGCCTGGATTAGTGTTTGTCGCTGCGCAACGGGATTCGACCTGCCCGGTCAGGTCGCGGGGGTCGAGGGGGCAGCGCCCCC